>NW_009919631.1:119048-121081 GCF_000696875.1 Nestor notabilis
CCACAACACAGCTACCGTGCAAATGTGCTTACAGAGCTAATGCTAACTGCCAATATCCTATTCCACAGAATCTGAATTAGCAGAAAACCTTAAGAGGAAATTAGATGGAAGCAAATATAGCCATACACCTGTCAAGCTGTTCTATACTCCTTCAGTGCACAGCAAGCCTCCAGCATGGTTTCACATCTTCCTCAAGAGGTACTCTACCGTGTAATTACAGGGGAAAACCTAAAGGTCTTCTTTTTCCTGCATATGTGGTAGATTTTCATTTGTTGAGCTACAAAACAGGCCTCTAAATCAATATATAGATTCCCATCACACAGCCAAGGAGTAAACAAACACACATGCTCCCTTGGCTCCTGCTTCAGCCCCTGACTACCTCCCCTGCTCTGCAGTGGACTCTGCTCCTGCCAGCCTGAGCTCCTTCAGGAACAAAACGAGCTATCTTTGTTACTCAGGCCCTAGTGTTAGAAGAACAAGACAACACACACTGAGGAACTAAACAATTGAATAGATAGTCATTTCATTTCTTGCCATTTAGGTTAAAACAAGGAATACTGAGAAGAAGGGAGAAACCCATTCCTGCCCAGATACAAGCAGAAACACAAGGAGCCACAGCTCCCGTAGCTGGGCTGCACTCAGATGCTTGGAGCCACATTTCACCCTAAAGCATCCTCATCAGCCCCTCCAGGTTTCCAACAAACCACTTGCGCCCATGGCCCGAGGCTTGGCCCCCCACCCAAGGACGCAGGAGGGGGCTCCTGCTCTCCCTGAGAGACCCAGAAGTCATCAAGTGGCTGCCCACAAGGCCAAGACTCACTGCTTTCCTAGTGAAATAAAGTCTGCTATCACAACAGTTGTGGGCAAGGCCTTTCCATGCCTTTGTAGGCCACATTTAAGCAGCAAACAAAAGTGTATTTAGTTTATCTATTATTTTTGGCGCAGAGGAATTGCTGGAGTGAAAGCCGGTCCCATTCTCAAGATGCTCTTTGTTCTCCGGTTTATCCAGTACCCCCGTAGCCCTCTCCTCGCCCTTCCACCTCCCCCTCTCCATTTTACCACAGGTCTTAAAAATTAAGCTGTGCATGAAACCAAACACCCCACTTGAACACTGCCCAGCAAATGCTCTTCATGGTCACAGAAGAATACTAATCGACCATAAAAACAACGGGTAAGAGCAGTGTGCCCTTATAAGGGCAGAGGCTAGACAAGCATCTGACACAAACATCAGTTTTAAAGAAAAAATAATATTTATTTGCAATATAAACAAAGTCCCAATATTGGATCAGTATATATAGGGTCACTAATTTTCCTTCATAACTCAAAGCAGAACCATTCCTCACTAACAAGCTCTCACTCGGACTAATCAGAAGATGCATCTTTTTTTTTTTTTTTTCTTTTTTCTTTAAAGAAGAAAGACCACTAAGAGCACAGGAAGCCTTTACAAACCAGCTTAGCTGTAATGCAATACAGATGCACTGTCCAAAAATCCCTGAAAAAATATATTCCTCCATGAGGTAAGATGCAATTAGGATATTCTCCATTTTCTCACTCACAACTGTACTTAAGCCCATTCTCCCTTCCATTGACCCACGATCCCAACATCGTTGCAAACAAAACTCAACAAACAAACAAAAAACAACCAGGAAACAAGAAAGAGAAGCTCATTCCAACATTCTGGTAACATCTTTAACAAAAAAGACCGGTTTCAGGATGTGACAGCGTCAAACATTCCTCCAGATGGATTTTTTTTATTATTTTTTTCTTTTTCTTGAAAAAAGTACAAAAAACTGGATATTTAGAAAAAATCCGTGGCTTTTTTTTTTTTTTTTTTTTTCAGTTACATGGCTACATACCCTAGGGGAGGGGGAGGGGGGAGAAGGGAGGGACTACATTGCAGCCAATAAAGAAATCTCCAAATCCGTTCTGCCCTCCTCCCAGAAATTATCACCACTTCCTCCCCTCCCAGCTTGGTATAAGGTGTTTGCCAAACACTAGCCAGAAATATAAACAAGTCTTCTCAGAATAGAAGG
>NW_009919632.1:0-282 GCF_000696875.1 Nestor notabilis
CAGCCCTTGCCTGGCTTGCCTTGGGGATCAAAAGGGTTTGGAGGTCTGCTTGAAGATGAAGCCTCTATGGGCCAGTGTCTTCATGATGTTGGCGATGTTCTTACAGTCATCTATAGAGAGAGAGCACAAGAGATGCCAGGTTAAAGCCACAATCTGATCAGGAGCTGTCTGATCAAGCTCCCAGTTCCATGCCGGGGGACACAGAGCTCCAGGCACAGCCCCTGTGTCCCCACCAGTCCAGGCACTCTGTCCCAAGTGCCTTGCAGTGGCGTGGGGCGAGGA
>NW_009919632.1:314-528 GCF_000696875.1 Nestor notabilis
AGTATGGGCCTGTGCTGCAGTGGGATGGATCCATGCCCAGGACCCGGAGGCTTGCCTGGGACAGTGTCATCACCCAGGCCGCTGGCTGATACATCCCTGGGTTCTCCAGACTGGTGCTTGCCCCACAGCCAATGGGGAGCTGGTGGATGGGGAGGGCAGCATTCCTACAAGATGGACCCATGACAGCCCCAGCTTTTGGCCAGTGGCTGCCTCC
>NW_009919632.1:576-1244 GCF_000696875.1 Nestor notabilis
GGCCTGTCACTGCACGGGGGTGGGGACAGCAAGTGATGCCAGAGCTGCTCTCCATCAGCCAAGCCTGGTCCTCATCTTCCCCTTGCCCTCCTCAGGCAGGGACTGCATGGCACCAGGCTCTCTGTGGTTCAGGGTTGTCCCCATCCCCACCGGAACCAGCCCTTGGTGCTGCCCTGTGACCACCGGCCCCATGCTGACAAATCAGACAATGGTCAAAGCAGGTGCCAGGGTCCATCCAGCAGCTCTGTGGCTGCCAGAGCAAGGGGGGGCCGAGCAGAGGCCGAGCAGCAGCCAGGAGGGGGAAGGCTCCGGCTGGTGTTATTTACCTGGGACTAAACTCAGGCACCGTTTGCTAAAATAGAAGCCGGGCTTAAATTGATTCCTAGTGTCTATATTTCATGTTGAAAATTGGCTTGTAAATCCATGTTTTGATCTATGAGGGCCGTCTCCTTAAGAAAAAGCAAGAGTAAATGTGTAATTTCTCCCTTGACAGCACACGGCGCAGAGGCGATCCTTCTTCCCGCTCCCCTCCGTTTCGGGACAGCTCCACTCGTTCCGATTACCACTCTTTCTTCCTCGCCCCACGCCTTGATGTCTCCATTTCATTACCGCCCGCCCATTTATCAAGCTGTTACCGTAAGGGTGACTTTGCCCACTTGCATGTGGCA
>NW_009919632.1:1275-1583 GCF_000696875.1 Nestor notabilis
GGGCGGGGGGGCCCCCCCCCCCCCTGCTGCCACTGGATGGATGTTGTGGTGGAGGGAAGGCTGCATCATTACTGATGTGTAAATGATAAAGAAGCCTCCACATCCATCTCCCAACTGTAAATCCAGGGAGTGCTTTATAATCAAGCTACAGCGATAATAATGTGAAATTAGGTCTCTCTATCAACGGGAGGAGGCCTTTTAATCACGGCTTAAAGGGTGCAAACGCTGTTTATCATAATTGAACTGTATCCGGGCTAATTGTGGCCATATTTCACTGTCTAGGAGACAGCAGGCTGCCTGCTGACAGT
>NW_009919632.1:1685-2103 GCF_000696875.1 Nestor notabilis
GCTCAGCCCTGCTGTGCCCAGTGACAAAGCCAACACTTGTCCCTCAGCGCTGCTCAGGGGCACAGCTCCTCAGAGGATTGCCCTGAGATGCTGGGGACCCTCCTGGCTGATGGCTGGCAGCAGAGGTAGTATCCCCATCGGAGCCATGTGCCTCTCTAGTGTCCCTCCAGCCCTTCTCATGGCACCATTCCCCTCACCGGTGTGCCAGGCAGGGGAAGGGAGCTGGGCATGAGGACAGCCCAATGAAGGAGAGGTGTTCAAGGCATGTAGTGATAGGACAAGAGGAATGGTTTTAAACTGAAAGAGGGTAGATTTAGACTAAACATTAGGAATAAATTCTTCCCTGTGAGGGTGCTGAGGCACTGGCATGGGTTGCCCAGAGAAGCTGTGGCTGGCCCCGCCCTGCACCCTGTGCTGT
>NW_009919632.1:2192-11793 GCF_000696875.1 Nestor notabilis
ATGAGTCTAAGGAGAGGTGCCCCCAGCCCCACTGGCTGGCATGGGGGCAGAGATGAGCCTGTCTCTCTGTGCTTCTGCCCTCTCTGCTGGCCAAGGTGGCAGCAATGGCTCTGGAAGGGCCCTGGATATGATGGATGTCCTGCCTGGCCAAGCCACAGCACCGGCTCCCACTGCCACTTATTCCCACATAGACACGCCTCTCGCCACCCTTAGGACCTGCTGAGGCCCCAGGAAACCAGCACTGGACCTACCCTCGAGCCAGCTCCCAGTTGTACCTAACGGGGAAACGGCAGCTTGAAAGACAGAGAAACCAAAGGAAGGAGAATGCCACCATCTGCAGCCAAAGCACTTGCACTCACAGCCAGCCCTGGTCTCCCAAAACAGTAACAGCAAAGCAAATCCTGGCCTCTGAGCTGCGTCAATACACAGCTTGGATTGGAAAGCACAGCCCTGGCCACTGCCCTTCACCACTCCCAGACGTCTTGCTGTCCACCTCACCTTGGGCCAGTGTGGGATGCTAAGACTTGACTATTGCTCCGTATTGCTGCCAGGGGAACTGCATAGAGACCTGGGGGACCCCACGGAACCCCCTGGGACTCCCAAGTTGGTCCTTGGGGAGATCTCTGGGACTGCTGGCTGCTTCCTGAACCCCACCAGTTGCCTTCCCAAAGCACTGACACACTCTCATGCTGGATGCCAGTGCTGGGAGCTATCCTGGGCTCCGAGCTGCTGCCCTGTGAAGCCAATGGGACTCCAGCAGGTTGGTGCCACTCACACTGGCAGCACCATCCGCACCATCCCAAATGATGCCACAGCCCCTTGGCAGCAGGAGTGCCAAGCTTGTCGTAAGTCATTTAGTGAGGCTCATTCCAAATCAGTGCTAAGGTAAACATGCTTATTATAATTATCCATGTAAAAAAAAATCAACAACAGCAGAACAACTTTCTAATATGCAATTACAGCCATCTATTGATTTTACAATGTAATCCGCTCCGATTGATTTAATAACACAATTATAGGCTGGCTCTCGGGATATTAGAGTGGGAGATTTTCATAAACTCCAAAGCAAAAAACTAAGCGGCTTTTAAAACAACACAGTCAGATGGCTGTTTGGGGAATTATTAGCAATATGAAATCCTCTAAATCTGGCCGTCGTTACCTTGTGAAAGGAATTTCTATTACAAAAATGGCAATTGACAGCCTAAGAGAGCGCGAACCGGATTGCTTTGCTGCTCTTTCAGTGCTTAATCCATCGCAAAGGTGACCACGGGGCAGGGGATGAGCAGGGTCTGATGCAGGTGGGGGGCCAGGGGCAACCCTCCCCTCCTTGCACCCCTGCCCCGGCTCTCCCTGGCACCCAGGCTGGCACCCACCAGCCCGTCCCATCAGGGTGCCCCTGCCCGGGCCTGTGGAGGCTGCCAGGGTGTGGAACCTCCTGATCCCTATCCCAGCACACCCGGGTCCCAAAAACCTCCAGGGGCCATTGGGGTGCCTGCCTGTGTCCCCAAGCCTGCGCAAGGGGACAGGGTGAAGGTGGCCCTGTGTCGTTGGCCAGCACGGCTCTGCGGGTGCTGTACAGGCTCCCGCGCGCTCCCGCTCTCCTGGCGCTCGCTCCCTCAATGTATTCCTGACTTTATGGGCACATTTTTCTTGTCAAGCTGACAGGGTTGCTAAGTGGATTTCTCCCTGATATGCGGACGGATTATCACATTACTCCAATGTCCTACACAAACATATTACTTTATATTCAATAGCCCTAATGAATATAAACTGCTTTTTCTTTTTTGGGGGTGGGGGGTAATCTATAGATTTTTAATGAGGGCACTATTAACTCCCTCCTCTTTAAAACAGACTTAGGTGCAGCCTCTGAGTAGAAAATCAATGGTGTTATTGTAGGAATATTGTATATTGATATTGTAATAATAAGATGCAATTGATTTAGGGGTGTTGTGCGGTGTGTGTGAAAGGGGTCAGCCTGGGGTTATCCTGCCTCCTGCAAACAGAGGGTGGTTCTGCCCTGCCCCTCGCCTTGTCATGCTGCTGCTGAGCATCACCCCATGTCCCCCCTGGGTTTTAACCCTTCTCCCATGTGCTTTACCATGACCCACTGCAACACTGCACCACCACGACACCCATGTCCCGGCCCTCTCTGTGTCTCGCCAAGCTTTCGCTGCAGTGACAGCCAAGGACAGCAGTATGTGCACACATGTGTGGCAGTGGAAGCCCTCTTTTAATTAGGGCTGGAGTTTGCCACCGTTCAGCATCGCTAGCTGCCCTTGTCCTTGGAGGGGGATGGACATTCCCACTGCACTCTTCTGCCAGGATGGAGGCAGAAACTCCTCAGCCCACCCAGCGCACATCCTCTGGCCACTGCAAACCCAGGATGAGCTCAAGGATTCCGTCAGCAGGAGGCTTAGCCCGCAGCCCAGGTATGATGCAGGAAGGCGGCTGCCAGGAAGAGCAATGCTCACTGGGGAGAGCACCACCTCCGCACCCACCCCAGGCTCCTGCTGGCATTTTCCCTGCCTTTCCATGGGACCAGACCACCCGGATGCCACCACCACGGGGGCTCAGAGGGCCGAGCACCACCATGACCACCATGCGCTGGGCTGAGACACAGTGCAAGGAGTGAGCTTTGCAATCCTGGAGGCCACCCCAGTGGGCTGTGGGTGGCTGGGGGAGCATAGGGCCCCCCAAATGTGCTCATTTGGAGGCAGCCCCTCCGCACCTGTGCTATGGCTGGGGAGACAGATCACCCCCGGCCCGAGCTGAGCAGGTCCATATTTAAACTGTCCCCATGCTTTATGGGCTGTACAAGAACTGATGCTCAGGCGACGAGGGGCCATTTGTCAATGTTCTAATGGCAGATTACTGTTAATGAATAATATCACTGCTGCCTTTGTATAACAGCTCCCTGCAAAGCGGAAACAGGTCACCCGGCCACTGCCACCCTCTGTCTCCTGCTGCTGACCCCTGTGACAGTAGGTGGCCTTGTGACCAGCAGGAGCAGTATGGTCCCCGTGAAACCCAGCACCGCTGCAGCATCCCCAGCAATAGCAAAGGGGAGCGCTGGGTGCTGCGTCCCCTCAGTGGGCTGTGCTGTTCCCATGTGCAGGCACATCCCCAAGAGGGGACAGCCATCAGAAGTGACAGCATTTGCCTGGCATGCAGAGACAGAGCCACTCACCCTCTCTGTGCTGGAGCTGGGAGGGAGCTGTGTCTGGTCCGCATCCATCCCTGCCATGACATAGAGGGCAAGGTGGGGACACCGGGATGCCCGGCTGCAGCGGTGACAAAGACACGGCAGAGCTCAGAGTTCCCATCCTGAAGGTATCCATGGGGACACCAGGGACGATCCTGCCACGCTTCTCCCAAACAAATGGCCTCATAATGCTGCATGGGGGGCGAGGGGCTCCGCATGCCCCGCACAGCCAGCAGGTATATTAGGTGGAGCTGACAGCGACATGCGGAATATTAAGAATAACTTACCTCATTATCTGCAATTACGTTACTGCCACACACCTCATTTCTTCACG
Organism: Nestor notabilis; assembly: GCF_000696875.1. NCBI lineage: Eukaryota > Metazoa > Chordata > Aves > Psittaciformes > Psittacidae > Nestor > Nestor notabilis. Next base: position 5,729 of record NW_009919632.1, read on the forward strand.
AAGAAAAGAAAATTAGTTTTATATTGACTTCATCCCAGTGCCTCCTCTGCCTGCCCCACCACAGCATGGGCTCTGAAGAGGGTTTGGACACAGTCAATATTCATCCTGTTGCTACCTGTTGCTGTCCCTGTCCCTGGGAGACGGGATGCTCATCCCACCCCCTGCACACCAGGGTCAGTGAGGCCTCCAAATATGGCTCACTCCAGCAAGGAGGCTGGAGCTGGGAGACCCTGTGTCTGGCAGTTCCCAGGTCTGCAGGGAGGTGACACTGCTGGGTGTCCCTAGGAAACAGCCAGTCAGCCAGGCGCAGCAGAAGGGACCCATCCCAGTGTTCCATCTGATGCCCTGGCACCTGCTTCCTCCCACACGGGCTGACCACTGTTACCCCATGGGTGATGGGATGCTTCCTTGTGTCCTCCACACTGGGGACTGCTCTTACTATTATGTGCTCGCCTTGCTGGCACAGAGCTAGATGGATGGGGACACAGCACCTCGAGACAGCTGACTACTGCGACACGTGCCAGCCCTGAGGCTGCTGCATGTCCTGGTGCAGGTGATGACATGTGGGGGGACCCTGAGATCTGGAGCATCCAGACTGGAGGGGATGGGAAGCTCTCTCACAACATCTCCACCAACTCCTGGAGTGCACGATCCCAAAGGGCACTGATGTTGCTGGGGCCGAGGGTGGCACAGGGTGTGCCAAGTCCTCGGTTTGTCCACCATCCCTGTGATTGTCCCCACACATCCAGCATCCCGGTGGGCATCCCTGGGCAAACAAAGCGAGCACTGCCACCACCCCACTCCTGGCTAAGGCCTCTCACCGGCCGAGAGGGAAGGGGAGCGGCGTGCGCAGCGATACAGGGAAAAAAGCCAATTTCATCTTTATTAGAAGGAGATTTCTCTTTTAGTAATAAGCACACTTCAAATAATTAGCGTGTTTTACGTAATAATGAAATTATGGAAATGCAGGCCACTTATTCAAACAAGTCACCATTACCATATTTTTAAATATTAGACTTAATTAGAGTTTATCACTTCAGAGAAGTACGAGGAGTGGAAATTTTTTTTCCTTTACAAAAAAAATCCTCATAAAGTGTTTATTAAGAGCGGGTAAGAAGGGGATAATGATCTGTTTGGAAATTAAGGCAATCAAACATTTAATGCTCTGCACTCCTGTAGGCAAAAGCATTCAAATGAGTCAATTATACATCCATTATCCAGGCACGATTAAACAAGGCAGGACGGGGAATTTGTCCTCCGCATCATGCGATTGTCGCGAGGACTTATGTCCACTTAAAGGCAGCTAATAAAACACTAAACTTGGAGAAGAAGAGGAAGGGAGGACTGAGAAAAAGCAAGACAAGGGAAGAGAGGCAGCGGGTCAGTGGGACCACGGAGGGGCGAGGGTGGGAGGTGGGTAAGGATGGAGCCGTGTCTGCATCCCAGCCCTTCATAAATCAAAGTAATTAAGTTAACATGAAAATCAACTTCACCATCCCGTTAAATTACAGCATTTGCATATTAGGACTCAAATGAAGTAGGTAGCGGGCGAGGGGGCTGGGAGGGAATGGGGGGGGGGTGTGTGGAGGAGAAGGATGGAGGGGACCATGCACCAAAAAAGGAACCATTTATTACGGTGAATAACTAATTTCAGAATTTATAGCTCTGGATTTTCGTTCCCGTGCCATTTATATTACAGAAGGAAATTAAGGGGCGGGCAGGAGGCTGGCTGGACATCTTTCTGCGTTATTGCTTGTCTGCCATTTGCAAATCATTATTAATTGTGGCCCATGTCACTGGTGCAGCAGGGCAGGGTGCCTGGACAGCCGGAGCAGACACACATATCTCTTCATCAGGACCCCAGCCGCTAGCCCTGGAGAGCCAATTACCCCTCCCTGATTGGTATCAGATAAGGAGGGAATTTTTACAAATTAGGGAATAAATAGAATTTCCACACGTGGAGCAGGGAGGGCTTGAGAGGCAGTAATGAAAAACGATACATCACCATCAGCCAGACAACCCTATTCATACGCCGATGCATTACGCTCACTACTCATAATCCCGCCAAGTGACAGACAGCCGCCGAGCCGGAGGGGAGCGCATCCCGATGGCTAGCCCTTTCCCAAGCATGGCCTCCAGCTTCCAGCACCCTCACCACAGCCCAGGGAGGTCTCCTGTGCTGCAGCCTCTGCTGTGGCCTCGCCGGGTGCACACTGACTGCTTGGCATTGCTTCTGGACAAGGTGATGCTGCATGGAAGACATCACTGTTCTGCTGCCCGCAGGAAGGGACCAGCAGGACGAGCCTCCAAACTTGTCCTGGAGTTTGGTGGGTGAAGTCAGCAGCCAGGCACCCAGCTGCACCCCAGCCTCTCATGCAACTTCCATGTCCCTGTGGCTAAAGCACATATTGCCCAAAATTATCCAGCCCAAGCCCTGCCCTCAAGAAGAGTCCCCCTTCCCTTGGTGGCTCATGACAGTATCCTGCTGTTACAAGGTCCCTACATAACTTCCAGCAAGGATTTGCCTTTTTCTGCTGTTCAGCCCCCAAACTGGTCCTGTGGCTCTCAGTTCTGCTGCTCAGCCAGCACTGGGTCCCCTAAAGCCAGCAGAGCCCCTGCGCCACCTTGTGAGCAGTGCAAGGTCTCAAGGACAGGGGAGACAGCACTGTCATTGACCACCCACAGGAGCAAAAAGGATGCTCCATTGGGAATAAGCTTGGGTTGGGGTACCTCCAACCCCGTAAGTCTGCCTGATGGGGGTTTTCAGACCCTGGCAGCTCCCTGTGGCAGCACAGTCCTTCACCCTGGCTGCAACAAAAATGGATGGCCTTGAGGACTAACAGTGACCTGGCACGTGGCTGGCCTTGGAAAGAGCGAACCTTGGAAGCGTGAGGACCCTGCTGACATTCGGAGCCCAGTTTGCACCGTACTCCCCAGCGTCGGAGCCACGTGCCTCGCGCCAGTAATTAGGTCTCCCTTATGACAAGCACGTCACTAAACAAAATGCTCAGCAGGAGATCAATCTCGCCTGTAAGTCACGCAGACTTTAATTTATTCAGCATACACTGTCGCTCTGCCGCTGCCTTCCTGTAATTTATACCGTACACTGTCGTGTATTATTTAACTCGTCCCGGTGTTTTACAGCTCGCCTGAAAGTCGCCGTGCAGCTTAAAGTCATGGTGGGGCACTGGTGAGGTGCAAGGGGATACAAACTGACCCCTTGCTCCCCTTGGTACAGGACCCCTGGCCTGGCTTGGCGTCAGTGACAAGATCCCACAGAAGTTGGTGGCTCAGGATGCTGCTTGCCAGGGCTCAGTGGGTGGGGATGGGAATAGGAGGTGGGTCCCCACAGGAGCACAGTAAACCAGAGGCTCCAATGCTGGTGCTTCCTTAGAGGAGGAATGGACTGTAGCAACAGAACAAGGGGTAACGGGTTCAAACTTTAACAGGGGAAGTTTAGGTTAGATATAACGAAGAAGTTCTTTACAGTGAGGGTGGTGAGGCACTGGAATGGGTTGCCCAGAGAAGCGGTAAATGCTCCATCCCTGGCAGTGTTCAAGGCCAGGTTGGACAGAGCCTTGGGCGACATGCTCTAGTGTGAGGTGTCTCTACCCATGGCAGGGGGGGTTGGAACTAGATGATCTTAAGGTCCTTTCCAACCCAAACCATTCTGTGATTCTATGATGGCAGCAGCAGGATGCTGGGTGCCTGGGGAGACTCAGGTGGATTTGGGTTTGGGATAGGGCAGAGATGCTCTCAGCACTCCTCATCCTGGCAGTGCTGGATGCAGGGATGGACAGGCTGGTGCTTGTCCCCCTCTGCAACATGGATGCCCATAGGCACTGCTTGAACACAGCCAGAGATGCTGAGCAAAGTGCGGTGAGGTGGCTGAGAGCCCCATGGGTGGCTCAGCAGATGCAACAGCCTCATCTCCTGGACCGGCCCAGGCAGACTGTAGGGCTGCAGGCAGCTACGGGCAGGGGAGGTGAGCAAGCAGCAGCACTGCCAGTGTGCCCAGTCCCACCAGTACCAGAGTAAGAGAGAAGTCCAAGGGATGGGTGGGAACAGGGATGATGGTGCAGCAGCGCTGCCCATCCCACAGCCCATCACCACCATGGCTCTGCCTTTGCCCTGCTGGCACAGCCAGGACCATCTCTGACACTGGAGCTGGTCCCTAAGGATCCCTGGGGACACTGGTGGGAGCAGGCAGTCATGCCAGGCTGGTGGGGCTTTGTCCCAAAGGCAGGGCACCAGGGGCTGCTCCATCACCCCTTCTCCTGTTGCACACCCCAGGGAGGGAAGAGGACAGGCAGGCAGCATGCCACGGGATGGCTCCTTTCTGTCCTCTCCATCAGGACACACAGCAGCAGCAGCTGGGCCCTGAGAGGAGGAGGGAGGTCCTACTCCAAAACTGGGGCAAGGACTGGGGCTAAGCTGGGCTGAGAGGTGACTGGTAGCTGGTGCAGCCGCTCCAAGCACCTCACCTAGAGCTTGTCTTTGGCCGTGCAGCTGGATGGGAACAGTCAGTGATGTAGAGCTGGATCTCCTCCACAGGGAAGGTTAAAACCTCTGTTCAGTGTAAAGTTGCCATATCTAAGCACTTATGATCATGATATTTATGGCTATTTTATTCCAGGCCGTTAAAGGCAGCAGTAGTTATCCACAGATAAAGGGAATTCAGCTCCCCTGATGCCTTTTCTCCCCGTGGTGAAAGCATACCTGGCTGGAGCCAGGTGCTTGTGGTGTCAGATCTCAACCCTCGGTCCCTGCCAGAGCCAGCACCGGGGCTGGGCACACAGACGCTTGGCATTGCTCTGGTTCTGCTGTGTGGGAGCTGTGGGGACACGTGTAGGAGATACTGAACCAATGCAGGTGTCCCTGCCTCCCATATCCCCTCTGCATGCTGCCAGGCCCTGCTTTGATGGAGGGTTTATTTAGGGCAGCAGAAGACCAAACTGCTCGGGGGTTTTGCAGGGCATTTAGAGCCCCACACATCTCCCACCACCACCCAGCCATTGGCTCTGCTCCACATCCAGCTCCTGACACCACCAGTCCCACCACTGGGATTGGGAACCTAATTAAGGAGAAATTTCAAGGGAGAAATGACAGAGTTTATAAAGCCGAGTTTCTCCTGCCTGTGAGTGACACGAGATGTCAGAGAAAGGAAATAAAAGGCAAGGATGCAATTCCAGTGCTGCTGAGAGTGTGTGGCGAGTCCTAATGGAAAGTTCTCCTGCTCTTTAAAGCTTGGTCAGATGGCCTAGTTATTGCTTTAAAAGGACCCAGAATCAAACTGTGGCACTGCACTTGAAGCCTTCAAATAAAGGGAGCTGTGTTTCTGCAGGTCCAGAGAGGCAGAGGCAGGCGATTACACAGAGAAGGGCAGGTCTCTCTATCTTGGAGGGAGACCTACCTATTTTTAAACATTAGCTCCAAATCAGCAGCTCACCTCTTTGTCTCACACAAACCCTCTCTCCCCTTCTGGAGGAGAGATCAAACGCTAGCCCTGCTGCCATTGTTTCTCTCCCAGCGAGATGGATGCGGGACTGTAATCTTCCCACAAAGCCACATGCTTCAAAGGTATCAAAAGTGCTTATTAAAACTCCTAGGAAACTAATTTAATAACATCCCAAAGAGCTGGAAAAATCAGCACCAGCAGCTCGAAATATAACCTTGGGCCCCATTCAACACGACTGTCTGCAGGGCGCTTCGGCATGCAGACCTGCCCCGCTCCCTACCATGTGACCACCCTGGCGCTGCCTTGCTCCTGCCCGGGATGCAGATGGGCAAGCAGGAGCATGGGGGACCCTGCCCAGATGGCACTGCTAGCACAGCTTGCATGTGACTGTGTCCCAGCCAAGGGCTTTGCTGGGCCAGAGGTATCCTCACACGGTGGGGCGAGAGTGTCTGTCCATCCGTGCCGGCTCCACGACTCAACTCCCCTTGTAAAGTCATAGAATCACAGAATGGTTTAGGTTGGAAAGGACCTTAAGATCATCTAGTTTCAACCCCCTGCCATGGGCAGGGGGGCCCCACACTAGACCATGTGGCCTAAGGCTCCGTCC
>NW_009919632.1:11821-21874 GCF_000696875.1 Nestor notabilis
TGGGTACCCCATTCCAGTGCCTCACCTCCCTCACAGTAAAGAACTTCTTCCTCATATCTAACTTGAACTTCCCCTGTTTAAGTTTGAACCCGTTACCCCTTGTCCTATCACTACAGTCCCTGATGCAGAGTCCCTCTCTCTAGCATCCTTGTAGGTCCCCTTCAGATACTGGAAGGCTGCTCTGAGGTCTCCACGCAACTTCTCTTCTCCCAGCTTTCTCAGCCTGTCAAGAGTCAAAGAGCCCTGCACCATTCCAGAGGCAGGATTCCAGGCTTGCCTCTGCAACATGAAAAGCACTGTGCAGCTCTGGCTGGCCATCTCAGTGTCTGCTGGAGCTTTGTGCAGTGCTCACTCAGAGTGCTGGGCTGGAGGGAGCCATACACGAGGCAGACGCGGGCCACGTCCTCAAGCTGTGACAGAGGAGGTTTAGACTGGACATTAGGGAAAACTCCACTGAAGGGGTGGTCAGGTTTTGGAACAGGGGAAGCAGTGGAATCACCATCCCTGGAAGTGTTCAAAAGCCATGTAGATGAGGCCCTTAGTGACATAGTTTAGTGGTGGACTTGGCAGTCCTGGGGTAAAGGTTGGACTTGATGATCTTAACGTCTTCTCCAACCTATTTGACTCTATGATTCTATGGAAATGGGGTTTGGACTAGATGACCTTTGAAGATCCCTTCCCATCCAAACTATTCTATGATTCTATGGTGCAGCTGGGGATATAAGCCAGACCTGCAAAGCCACTTCAGTGAGACCTGTGTGCTGTGAGACAGACCTGCGCGCTGCCGGGTACACGTGCCTTCCCACTAGCATGTACATGCTGCAGGCACGTGCTCACAGCCACGGCGGCCTCAGAGCCCATGGTCCCTGCTCCCAGCCTCGGAGGCAGGCACCATGCGGGACCCTGGGGCTGCATCCCATCTGAGCAGTGCAGGCTCCCATGGAAAGGGGCTGGAGATGGAAATTAACACTCCAGCCTCCCTCTCATCCTGCCCATTAGCGGGGCTGTTTTACTCCGGATCATTAAATATGTATATCTTATTACACGCCTTGTTACAGTATTGAGCTCTATTGACTGATAATAAATTCCAAGCATCATCCTGGTCATAAATTTATCTGGAGATGATGAAGACTCAATATTCTAGTCATGCAGATAATATGATAGGGCCTTAAAAAAGATCATTACATTATATGCCAAAATTAAAAGTGAAATACACTTTATTAACACTGTTTCCACACTTGGGGCCATTACTTGTTATATGCCCTTCTTCCCTCCCACCCACCAACACACTGTCCCTTGGGCAAGATGAGGCAGAGCTGCCAAAGCTCTACCCTGACAGAGGAGTACAGGGGGATGCCAGGTAGCACAGTCAGTCACAGCTTGACCTCAAGGATGCAGGGCTCTGCCTGGCACAGCATCACTGCCCTGCCCATGCGCAAAGACCTCTGAGCATCTCCAAGTGTCTCAAGAAAACTGTGCCTTGTGGGGCTTGCTGCCTGCAGGAAGCCCTTAGCCCTTATCCCTAACCACCAGAAGGAAAAAGCAACCCCCCGCAGCTTCAGGTCTCCTTGGAATGCCACCCACCAATTGGGTTAATCCAATAGCTCCCAGCACACAGCATCTCTCCCCAGGTTCTGGCAAGCTGAACAGACAAGACACAGGTCCCTGCTCATACCCGGATGCACGGTGGTGTGGCACAGGCAGCTGGGAAGCACAGATGAGATGTGGGTGCAGTGAGTGTCCCCTCCGAGAGAGGAGGGCTCCCAGTGCCCTGGTGCCAGTCTCACTGAGCTGCCCCTTGGCAGGACACTAAGCGCTGGGAAGCTCCTGGCAACCCTCCCCAGGGATTGAGGCTTGGCGCCCTCCTCCAGCTGGCCCTCCAAAGCCATTCCTCTGCTTTAATAAGAAGGTCACAGCCATTTAAACTCCCCTGATGAGGGCAGGCAACTCCTGCCCCTCCAGCCCGGTGGGGCAGGCCTGGCCATGCTCCCGCCTGTGGATCAATGGCACACAGCAAGTTTAAAGCATGACCCCCCCCAGTCCCTCTTCCCTCTGCCACCTTCCTCTCCATATGCGCAAGGTGATGAGCGCTGGGGGGGCCCACGGATCGATGCCGTGACACAGATCGGCTGCCAGGAAAAACCAATCGTGGATCAGATGGAAACCGACTTCTTCTTGTATCTGCCCAGCTCTCGCCAGGATAGATCGGCTGGAGAAATTCGATGGCAAGAGGAGACAAAGGGGGAGGCGATGGAGAGAGGAGGAAAGGGCTGATAATGCTCCTGCCACGGCTGCTCTAATCTGTGACAGCCCAAGGATTTGCTGAAAACCATTATCACATTGCTCTCCCTTCTCTTGTCCCTGATAAAGCCCCGGCTAATCTGTTTGTTGCAGGTATCGAACGAATGCATTTAGTGAAACAAGGGGTGTGTATGTGCATCCCTGCCTGAGGAGCAAAGGGGTTTTGCCTGCACTTCTGGCCTTGCCGGGAGGCCACTGGGGAGCAGGGAGGGCAGAGACGGTTTTGGGTGCAGGCCTGCTGTGAGCACAGGCTCTATCCTGTTGGGCCATGCAGAGATGCTGTGCCAGGCACAGGAGAAACATCAACACCAACCACTCTTTGCTAGTTTTTGGTAGCTTTTCCCTAGGTACCACATTTCCTCTTCATAACACAACTTGTAGAGGGTGGTGAGTGAAGCCCTGGGGCCAGTGGGTGATATTGTGGCTGTGCCATGGCAGATCCCAGCCTGGAGCGTTCTTGCAGCTCACCGCACACCCAATCCCACTCCCATGGGGCACAGCAGCTGAGATGGGGACACACAGTGTGTCTGTGCCATGGGAATGGCTTCCCAGCCCCAGGTCTGCTGAAGCCCAGCTTGGCTTGTGCCTGCCTGTCCTGGCGCTGACCTTGTCCCTCCCCTTGCAAGAGGCTCTTTCTCTGGGGAGGAGAAGATAATTCAGTGGCTGTGAAAGCCCAGACCTGGGGCTCCCGCAGCCGCCTGTTACAAACAGTTCTAGTGGAACATTAATTATAGTAATTTAGCTGTGGAACACTAACTGCAGCCAGTGCAATAGCATTCAGTACATTAGTGGCTATAACCCACTCCTTAAAAAAGACATTTGGCTACTGACAGCTGATAAAATGAGTTGTGAAGCATAACTGAAGGGGGGGTGGAAAAAACCAGAAGTGTGCTGGGAGCGAGCTGTGGGACAGGAGGATAGGGGATGCTGGGGGACACAGGGCATGGGGGTTGCAGGCAGTGGGGCGGGAGGTGATGGGGAGGCCCTCCATGGGCTGTGGCTCCCGGTGCCGCGGGCAGGGCTTGGTGAGGCAGGGGCCTGTGTCTCAGCAGTATGTCAAACAGAAGGACATTTCCTTCTATCTCGCAGCCGCTGCCCCAGGGCACAATCCACCTACATTCAATCTTTACTCCACTACACATGTTTCCTTTCCAGCCTCGGATTATTTTTTATCATCAAATTACCGTGGCGATAAGATGGAGTAGATGTGATAGTGAGCAGAGCTCCCGCCCTCCCTTCTTCCCCCCTTCCCCAGCATCTCTCCTTCCTGCTGCAACCCTGGGCTCTGACCAGGAAAGGGGGTTATCCAAATGTAAGGGGGTGAGAAAAGGCCCCTCAGCAGCTGGATTCACCTGCCTTGGCAGGCTGCGGATGCCACACAGTTTGGGTGCCCACTGAGCTTGCGGGGTGCCCTGCTGTGGTGTGGGACTCCATCAGCAGCCACAGCACAGCATCTGCTCCCACTGCTCCCTGACTACACCGATACCCCAGCCTGGCACCAGAAGTGTGACAGCCCGGTGGCACCAGGGACAAGGGGAACCCTGATGCTGGGTGGCCAGGAGAAGCATGGCTGGGGTCTTACAAGCCCAAGCAGCACTGCAAGGCCCTGCTGTGATGAATCCTCCCCATCTCCTTGTTTACTTCAGTCTGCAACAAATGAGTCCCTGCTCGTCCAGGGATAGCTCATCCAGAGGAATGCTCTTTCAGGCCTCTCCCTCTAATCCCTATTAATTTAAATAATGCTCGGCCACTCTTCTCAAACTATTTATTATTTATCAGGTTTGTTTATTTGTAGCTAACAGGTAGCACTCAGCATGCGTCCCCGGCACAGGGACAGGGGCCGTTCATCACACTGGCTCCCCCGCCATCTACCATCCGTCAATTACTCCTGCTTCCTTTAATTAGTAATGAGGACTAATATGTCTGCCTGGGATGGTGGCTGGAGCGGAACTTCCCTCCGGTGGCATCCGAGCAGCACAAGGGAGAGAATGAAAAATAAATACTTGCACCATGCTGCTGATGCTGCTCCTGGATGAGCAGGGGAGCTCGCCAGCCCCATGCACCCCTTCCCAAGGAGGGTCCTGTCCCTTCCAGCTCCCCAAGTGCTCCCTGTACACCAGAAGCTCCTACCCAGGAGGATGCCAGCCAGGTCCTGATCCATGGGTACCCTTTCCCACACAGCAAGGCCATCCCAAACTACGGAGGGTCCCCTGCTGAGACCCAGATGCTGAGCTCCACACAGGTATCGTCAAGGGGAAGCCTAAATTAAATGCCCATTAGAGCTTCTGGCCTCGCCTGGCGGTCCTGGAGAGCTCTGTATCAGAACATGCCATCCAGAGGCAGCCTAATAGCGAAGGCAGCGCATGATATAAATCAAAGCCCCTTTGATTTATTGACTGGGAGAAGTTTTTACACGATAGCCCATTAAGACGGACGGCTCTGTTTACAGCCAGGCCATCTAGCTATAGGGACCCTGAACTGGATGGTGTGTTTTGCTATTGCTCTTCAGGCAGACATCTCATTAAGGGGAACAGCATATGGAGCTCTCTGGATCTATACTTCACGAGTCCTGAGGGAGGCTTTTACCATTTTTAATAAGCGGGCAAGGTTAGCAAACCTGCAACGCGGTGACCTCCCCTCCCGTGCGATGGATCTCCCTGAAACACACAGAGCTGGACTCACCGGGTGCGCGCAGGACTCCATAAATCACATCCCTGCTGCTGGCCAGGAGATGGCAAGGGGAGCTCAGGCCAGGGAATGCTGCATCCAAAATACAGTGGCCACATGCGGCTGAACACACTGGGAGCAGGCAGCTCAACCGCAGCCTGAGTAGTGTGGAGCATGCCCCTGCCCATCCTGAGGGTGATGGGTGGCATGTGTGTGGCTCAGCCAGCAAAGGTGCTTTAAAAGGAGAGAGTGTTAACGCAACAGCTGCAGCGCAGGAAACAAAACCCCTAGCCGGCTACAGAGAGGGGATTATTCTGTATTCAGTAACACGGCTGTTTAGGAGAACAAGTAATCTCTGGCAAAGACCTCCGGCTCTTCCCCAATCTGATAAAGCCATGCAGCCTACAGGCAAACTGGCCCCTGTGAGGCTGCTGGGGCTGGACGTGTGAGCTGGGGCTGCTGGGGCTGGAAGAGGAGCAAGGGAGGCAGGCACATGGGGTATGCTGCCAAGGGATGGGGTAGACGCACTGCAAACAGCTTGCCCAGGATACCTTTCTGAAGCTAAAGGGCTTGTGCAAGGTTTGGGTGCTCCTGCTCAGGCACCACTTACACCCCCAGGTACAGCAGCACAGATGTAGGGCCTCAAAGCAGTGGGTTACACTCCATCTCCTTCTGGCCCAGGTACATGGCTGTGCACCCACTTGCTCCCCAACAACAGCAATCTGGCTCCTGCCATCAACCAGCCCTTAAACCCCTGTTTTTCACTCCTGTGGTACCAGCTAAGCACTATAACCATCACCAACCTTTGGCATTTAACACATCTAAAATTCACACCATGGAAAAACCTGACAGAAAAGCAGTAGACTGAGAATGTGATTGTTTCCTTTTGAGAAGTCTGTCTAGCTTTGGTTGGGAAAGAGGAAAGGCAGAGGACAAACAGACAGACCTGGTGGCATATTTGGGTCTCTTTCCAGCAATTCTCTCACAAACAGTCTGAGCATCTTTGAAATGAAATTTTGAAGGTGATTAGCTCACAATGTGAACTTAATTGCTTTTGGTATTTAAAAAAACCCATTAAATTAAATGGCTGAGATATTGAGGCTTAAGCAATGGCTGTTTCCACTGCACAGTAACTACCAGCCTCATTACTGGGATGCCAAATCCAGCGGCAGAAGGCACAGATCCATGCAACGTGACCAGTGGTGGCTGTAACACTACTTCCCAGCTCACAGCCTGTCAGCAAGAGGATCACCAACAGCAGTGAGAAGATGGCTCAGAGCAAGACTGGCCTGGAACAGCAGCCCAACAGCATCCTGACCTCCTGCTTCCTCAGTGCATCCTTGTTGGACCAGATGGGCCAGACCTGGGCATCAGCAAGCCAAGGGAGTACTGGGCTCCTTCAGCTTGATGAGAGGAATGGCTGGAGTGGAATAGCCCCATGCTGCAGGACATGCAAGTCCTGCTCTGGCAGGACATTGGGATGATGTCCACCAAGCTGTTTTGGTCCCTGTTTCTCGGGGATCCTGCACAGCAATGGGTGGGCAGCTCCGACAAATGACCATTAAGCGATGGCACCATTTATCCCCAGGGACAGCCCCAAAGCTGGTACCTTGCACCTCTTTATGCCATCACTACGCAAAGGAGCTCTTCTCACCACAGAGCCAGCAGCACTGCCCCGCTTTGCACTGAGTGCTGTAATACAATAGAGCGGCCAACGGTAGTGCTTTCACCTTACTTTACTTGTTTGTTTAAATTATTTACACTCCTCAGATGCAAGATTGCTCTCCAAAAGGAGCATCCTTTTGGCTGCTGCAGCTTTAAAATGACTTGCATCCATCACTCAATCGCTTTCAGGTCAAACACACGTTCCCGACTTAATGACCACATTTCCGCAGCAACAAATCTGTCACTGCTGTTTGTTTAAAGCCAACAATCTGTAGGAGCACTGTGTGCAAGGATTGAATTAACTCAGCATCTGAATGACTGTGGTGCCAGATCATTCAAATTGCACCTTTCCCAACATCTTCCACAATGTTAATTAATGTTCCTTGGGTGATGTGCAACATGCTGCAGTGCACAGGGCTGCTGGAGGGAGCAAAACCCAATCCCTGTGGGCCTGAGGACATGGGAGCCAGATTCCTGACTGCCCCAGCTCCAGGAGCATGTGTGTGTTTGTGGGGGTGTTGGGGAAAAAGAAGGGCTGGTGGCTCCCCTTTGCTCTGGCACGACCTACTCTGATTTTCCCCCAAATCTAGTGATTCTGTGTTGGATGTGCTGGATATCTGAGATATTCTGTGCTGGACGTCCAACTCACGCTGCATTTTTTCCCCGGAAGTTTCAGCCTGAACTGTTAATACAATGACATCAACAAGAATGAGAAATATGTTGCTATTTCCCTTAAATTCCAGCTACTTGTTGTTGCAGGCTTTTTTTTTTTGTTGTGCGTGCCCAGATGTTTTGGAACAAAGCCTTGAAGTCTGCTGGGAAGGTGATTTTGGGGCCAGGGAGTGTTCTGGATTTCCCATCAGGATCTTGCCAGCTTTGCGTAAAGCCAGCGCTGCCCATGGCCCTGGGTGGCCACATGTGTGCTGATCCCAGGCACCTGCATGGGGAGCAGGGACCAGGCTCTCCGGAGCTCGATGACTTCCCCAGGAAGTGTGCGGGAGGAAACTGCTCCATTGAAACCACTTGCGCCAACAAGAGCTGGAGTCGGGGCAGGTGAAGTAGGAGGAAACTGATGGGGAGTTAGTGGAGATGATGATAGGGGGAGCGGAGATGATACCAGAGAAATGGGGGAAGGGAGCGGGACAAGGAAATGAGGACAAAGAGCTGGGACAGGGATGGGGAGGCAGACTGAGCCTGGCAAGACGTGTAAAGAAGGAAGGACAGAGTGGGATTCAACCCAGCACTAAACTGTCTAGGTCTCTGGCTGCCATCCACAGCCTCTGGCTACTCCTGCCCTTGCCCACCAGTAAGTACTTGGCCCAAAGTCCTCATCCCAGGCCCCCAGCCATGGTTCCTCTTTATCTGGGGCATTCACGTCTCCATGGAGCAGAACCAGCGTCTGCTGAGGGGTCTTAACCTGGAGAGCTAGAGCCCTCTCTCCACCTCCCCGCAGTTAACTGGGGCTCTGCTCTAATCTTTACCTCCAATTTTCTTCTTTGATCTTCTCTCACAAACAGAACACAAATCCTCAACCTCCCCTTTGCTTTTCCTTGGATATTCCAACATACAGTCCCAGGCTGGGGAAGGCAATGACTGATGCCTGTTTGAACCTATACACTCATGCACAGTGACGGACACACCAATGCTTGTTGACACCTTCCTCAGGGCACGCTCACTCCAGCTCCAGCACAGAGAGAAGCACTGATGCCCTGATGCCATACAAACCACAGGAGAAAAGCATGATAAGCGGACTTTGAAGTGGTTTCCTCCTTCTTTCTAGAGGCCTATGGATCCAAGAGGGCACGTGAGAGTGCTCTTGTGACTGGGTCTCAGCTGCCAGGTTTGAATCCAGCACCCATCTTCTTCTGCCCACCTGAAAACTGGTCCCTCTGCACTGAGCCCCAGCCCTCTCTGGGCTGGGATGCTCCAAAGGCAAATGGAAGGAGATGAGGTGGCTATGAGCTAGGGGAAGACTGCTCCTTTGCCATGTCCCTGGGGCCATGGATCTGGCACAGATACCAGGAGCACCTGCTCCCAGCTGCCCAATGCCCCTGATGCTCTGTGCTGTGATCTGGAAGGGGAGTCAGCCGCTCAGAAGCAGTTAAAATCAGATTGCAGTGTGCTGGTGCAGACAAGGAGGGGGTGTCCCCCGCAGAGAGGTGCTGCCAGCACTGTGGGGTATCGGGGGGAGCTGTTAGGGGGGTATAGGATGGGAAAGACATCACCCCTTAACACCCACCCCTTCCTGGCACCCCAAAAGGGGTGTAAAACCACTGCCAAAGCTCCTTTCTCAAGACAGCATGGATGCAAGAATTTCAGACCTCCCAGGGCCCTTCTTTTCCTGGCAGCAATTCACTATGTAAAGAGGCTGGATATTTATAATTATGCTCAAAGTGGCCACTTTGAAAATCTATATGTCTTTAGGCTCCCTGTACATCATAATGTCAAGTCTGTGAATGGAGGCATCCATCAGAAGCCTCACATCACAGACCTTGGAGCTGTGATAAACACTCGGGAAATGCTTGCTGAACCCTGTGTCCCACTGCTGCCTTCTGGGGAAGAGACTTGGTCCATGGGGGTGCCCCCACGCAGACTCCTCCAGAAGGGATGCCACTGGGTGCTCGTGAGTCACCGATGGGGATGGGAGCACAGTCTGGGTTCCTCTAGCCAGAGCCTTCCCTGCTGACCCTTGCCATCCCCCAGGAAGTGGGGCTTTCCTCCAGGTGAGACTATCCAAGCCATCACCTGCTTCAACCCCATGGGCCCACTGTCTGTAAAAAGGCAGCTTCCACCTATTGGTATGTGGGAAAGCCCCAGTATGGTGGTGAGCTACAGGGATAGAATACACCACTCAAACACCAGCTCCACTCTAGGTCATCAAATCCCCATCCCTTGGCCTCATCAACCACAGGATGTCCTAAACCTGGCTGAGAAAGACCAGACAGTGACAGAGAGGGAGGGTCTCAGCACCCATTTCCAGCACAGAAACTGATGCAGGGAGCTGAGGTCTCCTCTCTGATACAAACAGAGCTGACCTTGAAGCCACACTCCAGCCCCACCATGCTTGTGGGGAGTTTCTAATGCACCTCTCCAATGTGGGGACAAAAAGCCCCACCTCAGCATCACCTCTTTGAGAACTGGGGCAGCGGGATGCCTGTGGGAGACCACGAATGCCCCTGTCTGCTGTCAGCGCAGCAAGAGGACGCGCAGGCTTCACTTGCGCCTTGCCCAGGCTGTTCTTAAAAATTTATTGCTCTGTTGCAACATGAAAAATAAGACAGAGAAGTAATCATTAGTATAACTATAACTCCCCGTGCAATAGTCCCACTTGTAAATTGAGATTTATGATTGCAGATGCCGATATTTTAGAGGCCGGTGCAGGCAGCGGTGGACGTAGAACCCCACTACGCGCTGGCCCGC
>NW_009919632.1:21905-28810 GCF_000696875.1 Nestor notabilis
GCCCAGCTACGCGCTGCCCCGCCGCAGTTACAGTTTATCACAATATGCAGAGATTATTGCAATGAATAATACACAACAAGCTGGCAGTGAAGAACTATTCCCGATCAAACGCTTCTGTAAACAACTGAATAAATAATATTGCTGAGCCCCTCTTTAGAGCCCTCGGAGGCCCAGGGAAATCTCTCATTACTCAGCAGGAGAGGCAGTGAGGGGCCTGGAGATGTCATGAGGGAGGGATGCAGTGACTCTGGGCAGGCACTGGACATCCCAGGGACTGGCACTTGCCGAGCAGACAGCTCACCCTCCCATTTTTTGGCAGAACAGAAGGCTCAGACACTGAAAAGACCTGCTCTCGGTTACACAGCTCCATGTGCAGCCAGGAACAGGCTGCTAGGACAGACCAAAGCCTAGACAGACAGGTATTGCTGTCCTCTTTCTGCCTGGCAAAGCTTTTGCTCGCTTCTGATATTGAATTGGCAGCAGGTAAAGAGCAGGTTCAGAAGCAGCCAGCCCCACTCTGCAGCAGGGATGGGTGTTTGGGGCTGAGCCCACGGGCAGCAGTGCTTCATGTGCTCCCTGAAATGTCAGTAAGTAATGCAACATGATGAGGGTTGTGTGCCAGCAGCTGCAGAAAGGGCATTTCTCACACAGCTACAAAGGATAAAGTTCAGCTCCACAGTGCCCCAGGTTTCCTCACTACAGCGAGATCTGCTTCAGCTGCCACGGGCATCAGGTCTGCAGAGACCCCTGCCCTGAGGGTGGGCATGAGAGGGATTCACCCCTTCCCCGGCACCCACCACGCAGAGGGGCTTTATTTACCCTCTGAATGTCTATGCTCAAAATATACTCAGCAGAGGAGGAGGGACTTGCAAAGGAGCTAAGGATGGGCTATAAACCAGGGCTGCAGCAGCTCTCTGATGTTTCAGAGCCCTCACACCATGGGGTGCCCATGTGCCTCTGCCCAAACAGCCACAGGCAGGTAGCATCCCTCTGCACCCATGTCCTGCCTGCTCCAGGACCAGCTCCCAGGGTTGCTACCTCCTCCCCACAGGCCGGTTCCTGGGGAAAGGCGAGAGAAGCAAAGCAGGAAAGTTTGCATCCCTGCGTTGACTGCTCTGTATTATCTGTATGTGCAACAATCAGCTCCAATTAATCCCCCCTCAGCTTGGCCCGCCCGCTTCATTACCTCCCCTTGATGAGAACCATCAGTGGGGCCTGTAGGATTTTGCTAATTAGCCTCACTTCGTTTATCATTTCCATTTTCTCCCAGAGACGCTCGGCTTGCTGGGCGACAGCTTCATCTCCCGCTGAAACAATGCGGCCCCTTCTGTGCCTGTCTCACTTAGCGCTGTCACCACAGCCATTATGAAATTGGGGTTTCATTTACACACTAATTAAACATTACAGCTTGTTCACAATTACAACACGGGGATGAGGAGGTAACTAATTACTTAAGAAATGAGCTAACATTTATCTCCCATTCCTCCCCCCGCCTGCCCACCGCCCTCCTCTCCAATCAAGATTAGAAATTGTTGTTGGACGGTGGCAGCCCAGCGGGCCCCTGCCCACCTCTGCGTGTGCCACATCCCCTTTGGGGAGCTGTACCGAGACCCTGGCTCGGGGACAATCCATCAACCCCTAATTGCAGCTGAGATGATGGGGGGCTGTGGTGGTGATGCGTGGCGCTGTGCCAAATGGGCTGCACCGGGATGAGCAGTGATGCTAGGGATGCATCCGTCCTGATCACCGATGTGGCATCCTCAGGACAGCCTGGCCATGGTGCTGGCAGGGACTGAAGTGCTCTGTGGGCATCACGGCCTCCTGCACCTACCAGGCTCTTGCAAGGCAGGTTAACACTGCATAGACCAGAGAAACCAGCATACCCTCCCTATCCCTGTGGCTGGGCAGCTCACCCTGGAAAGACATTTTCTTCTGGGAGGAATTAACATTTAAAACTGAGAACTATTAGAGTAAATCAAGCAGGCTGTCACTCAGATCAAAAGGCTTGAGACACAAATGTGACTGGGGAGATGGGCCCTGGGGAGCAGGCAAGGAAGAAAGCGGCAGGCACCCCTTGGTTCATCCCTTGGGATGGGGTGGCTGGCACGGGCAGGCTGGTGGCCTGTGTTCAGCCTAGCAAGGCTGGGTGCTGCTGCTGAGCGAGCAACAGCCTCCTTGCACAGGTAGCACGGGGCTGCCACGTGCTGCTGTTGCAGGAGACCGGTCCTCACCTCGCTGCACAGAGGGCAGTGGCTGGAGCTATAGATGGGTTTGAGGACAGGGCTGTGGTGAAGGGTGAGAGGGACCAGGATTGTCTTGGGATGGATGAGAGGATGCTTGAAAGGCAGCAAGCCAGCTGGGGGGAGTGAGGCTACAGAGGCCACGGATGCTGCTGCAGTGCCTGGACACTGCTGCAGGCTCTGGGAAGGGCAGTGCTGCTGCAGGGCTTCTAAAACACAACAGACTCCCCCCATAAACAGCCCAAAGCACTGGAGATGCTCTCATAAAAAAAATACCTCAGCACCAGACAATTAAGGTTCTTTCACAACTTTTAACCCGTGATTTTGAAGACAAAGAATTTGGCCTTGGCATAATTTGAACTGCTAATTGCCTTCCTGATCTGCAGTGAGAGAACTGAGCTGTATAGGGGGCACAAAAACATCACCTTCCTGGGCTGGAGAAAATTCAGAGCTGCTCTCCAGGGGAAGGGGATGCTCTCTTCTTCCCTGTGAGCCGCTTAAAAAATAATGATCAGGAAACAGTTAAGCAAAAGGGGGGTGAACTGGCGGTTTAATAAAAAAGAAAACTCACACCACTTTATAATAATAGTAACAACTCATTCCCATAGTTTTTATCCTTCCTGTCTTTAGCCCACAAGAGAAAAAAAAAAAAGAAACCCTGAGCTAAACTACTGACACTGGCTGGGAGCTTAGAACTGCCGCATCAAACGGAGCCCTTGAATCTCCTGAACATAATTGTGCTGCCCTCTAACCTCAACCTTCAATCAGTGCAGTGTAACTATCTCATTTTAGCCTACAGGACACACCCCTCTGCTAACTAGCAGCCATATTCTTCTCATTAGGAGACTGCTCTGGACAGGAGCGTGGAGGCAAAGCCGTTGTCTCTCTTTTTCTCTCCTTCTCTGCCTCTCTCGGCTGTTCTATATGTACTTCTGGAGGGGAAGAGCACCAGGCAGAGGGCTTTGTGGGTGCTGGAGGTGGCCAAGCAGCCAAGTTCTGAGTCCCCTGAGCATCCAAATGAAGCCAAATCCCTGGTTCTTGATTGGAAACACAGGATGAGAGAGGGGACCTGGTGCTGGTACCCCCAGCCCCAGTACCCCCAGCACTGGGGAGCTGCAGCTAATGGCTGCAGGGGGTTCCCAGCAACACACTGCTGCTGTGCCCTCTGCAGGGTCCTGCGCACCATGGCTGCACCCCATCTGCAGAGCCACTGCGAAAGGGTCCCGACGTGGCAGTGCTGGGGTGGTCAGGGAGCCATGCATGTCCTGGTGAGCACAGGCAACCAGCAGTGCCAGCAATGACCCTGCTGCCAAGGGGTGGGCAGGAAAGCAAGGGGTGACGCACGACTGCAGAGACAGCCCCTGTGGACAGGTAGTTGCTCCCCCTGCACATTGCAGGCATATGTGTAATTAACAGTGAGGCTAACTACAGCAGTAAAGCTAATCCAGGGCTGCTGGGCACTCTCTGTCACTGGAAGGGGTTTTTCCATGGTTAAAAACCTCAGTGCCATGGGGTGATGAGGGAGGACAGTCCTGTAGCTCTCCCGACACAACATCCCTGCTGATCCCACTGCACCTCTGGGCCACCACCTGGCCAAAACCTGATAGGTCGGAGGTCTTGAGTCCCTGTTTCATGCCATCCCCCCAGAGACCTCTGAGCATGCAGGGCAGACATGTCACACCACAGCACTGGACATGGAACCTCATCCCATCAGCATGGACCACTGTGCCCATCCTTAGCAGTGACTATGACCTTCTCCTCCTGCCTCCCCTCTAGGTCCTGCACAATGGTGGCACCCAGTTTGGGGCCCAGCCTGAGAGGACCTGGTCAGGCTCTTACTGGGTTTGAAGAACCCAGCTTCCAAGCTGAAACTCTGCTGCAGGACCGGGAACAAGCCAGAGCTTGGATGGGATCAGCTGGGATGAGCCTGCGCAGTAGAAACTTTGGCTTTGGGAAGAACCTCATGCTATAGAGGATAAAGAGGAGAGCAGACTCCCCCTGATACACAAAACAAGCAAGGCCACACTGGGAAAGAGCAGCAGTTTGGCTGGTGCAGCCCTTCCCTCCTCCCAGAGCTCATGTTAGCAACTTGTGAGCAGGGGAATTACATTGATTTGTGTAAGAACAGAGGAAAACACAGCACTGAACATTTTGGTGCCCATCTTCCCCACCCAGACCTCATCCCTAGATCCTCTGCTGAGTTACACCAGCTATTAACACAGTCCAAGTCTGTTGAACAGGACATGGGGCAGTGATCCTTAAATCAATTAATGTGATCCCTTGATTTCAGGGGAGGATGAAGAGGGGACAGCCAATGTCATGGTGAGGCAGGAGTTATGGGTCACAGCCTAATAGCACAGAGGTGCCCGTTAGCTCTCATCAAAAGGTGGGGGCCGATGGGCAGCTGCTTCTGTCAGAGCCCTTCTCTGCATCCTCAGCCCTGGCCCAGCACCTCTTCCCAGGCACTGGAAAGAGCGATGGAAAGCAGCACCCTGGTGCTTAACAGGGGTCTGGATGCCCAAAAAGGCTCTGCTGCCCCATGCCCGGCTCGGGGCTGCCAGGAAGAGAGCAGTAATAGTACCACATCACAGCACCTATCTCGGCACAGCAAGCATACAGCATGGAGGCAGCTCCCCCCTGCCCAACGGGGACAGCATGGTGCTGGTGGTGCTTGGTCTGAAGACCCTGGTGCCAGGGGCAGCATCAATCCATGACCAAAAACTTTCTTTCTTTCTCTGCTTGGCTGTTTTTAAAGCAGAAGTTCTCTTGGCGAAGTCTTTCGGGGGAGGTGGAGAGAGAGTAGGAAGCCAAAGAGAACCGTCTTGCTAGTCAAAGCCTTTAACAACTATTTTTAATATCAGGCAGAGGAGCCGGATTTTGAAATGAAACAGCCGGTGCCTCTTTGATGGGCGAGCTACAGATCTTGAAACAAGGTCCATTCCCTCCTCCTTCACTAACTAACAGCCATATTTCTCTCATTAAAGACAATCTGGCTATATTTTCAAACTTCTCAACAAGGCGATCACCGTAATTTGAGATTTCTATTATCCGTGCTCCTATTACAGCAGTCTTTTAAGCAGCTAGCTTCTTTTTTTTTTTTTTTTTTGCTTTCTTTCCCCGACTTTGTCTCTCCCCTTGCTCTGCCATTAATGGTAATGACGTGCAGGAAACAAGAGCGCCAAGAACCCTCTTTTCCCCCCACCAACCCTTCTTTTTGGTACTAGGTTGTGTGGGGGTAGCAATAAGGAATAAAATAAAAAGTGAAATGAAGTTTGGTTATCTCTTATCTGGAGTTTGGTTTTTAATCCACCCAGGAGCACAAATGAAGCCAATGCAGTTCCTTATCTCTCCCATCGATCACAGACCCCCCCTCCCCAAAGACCCCCAGCTCTGTCCCCTTCCCAAAGGCGCCTGGCCATGGCCCCCTCCCTGCCCCATTAGTCCTTTGCTGGGCTCTGCCAGATGGATGCAATTTGCATAATATCACCAGCGGAGGCTGGCAGATCAACTGGGGTCAGGCTCTGACATCTCCAGCACAGTCTATCTCCAAGTGCTAATTTGAACTGCATTGATCTCTCTTTCTGATTTCTTTGTCATTTACGTCTGCAACGGTTTGACAGGAGATACAGAGACAGACAAGGGGGGAAAAGAAGGGGAGGGGGGAGAAGAAGAGGACAGAAACAAAGATTGTAGTTACAGATGTCTTTAAGGGAAAAAAATAGATTAATCCAAGGACTCCTCTGAGGGTCGCAGCTTTGAAACATCCTAATTATCCTATTCTTACGAATTCCTGTACAGACTTGGAGGGGGGTCTTACCAGGGAACTCAGGGGAATGGGAACTTGTTAAATTGTGGTGGAGTCTCTGGATGGCTGCTACCCCTTCCCCTCCTGCACCTTCCAATAGTTTCTGATGAGGTGAAACAGGGCAGCTTTAAACCTGGCATCCCTCGCTGAGATGGCTTTCCCTCCATACCTCTGCCACCACTCTAGTTAAAGGCAGATCGTCAGTAAGTCTTGAGCAGGAGTCTCTCCTCCTTGCAGAGAGGGGCCATGGTGCTCAGAGCCACCAGCCCCATGCTGCCCAGGGAGGCCAGAGCTGGGACAAGATGGATGGCTGAATGCTGGAGACAAGGGCTAACATGAGAAGAACAGCAGCATCCCTGCGATGTCCTGGGATCATTGAATCACAGAATGGTTTAAATTGGAAAGAACCTGAAAGCTCATCCAGTTCCAACCCCCTGCTATGGGCAGGGACACCTTCCACTGGACCAGGCTGCTCCAAGCCCCGTCCAACCTGGCGTTGAACACTGCCAGGGATGGGGCAGCCACAGCTTCTCTGGGCACCCTGTGCTGGTGCCTCAGCACCCTCATAGTGAAGAATTTCTTAACATCTAATTTAAATCTCCCCTTTTTCAGCTGAAGCCATTTCCCCTTGTCCTGTCACTACATGTCCTTGTAAAAAGTCCCTCTCCAGATTTCTTGTAGGGCCCCTTAAGTTACTGAGAGATGCATGTGCTGATGGGCAGGTTTGGGGACACACTGTTGCAGGACAGCATGACATTAAAAACCACCTTCCATTGGAGTCCAGTGCAGAGCAGCACAGGCAATCCTCGCTCTTCACTGAGATGTTTATGTTCTTTAACAGGAAACTCTTTCACTCCTCA
>NW_009919632.1:28841-31988 GCF_000696875.1 Nestor notabilis
CGCTACCATTTAGCCTCGTCTGGGACACATCACAGAGACACCAAGGCACCAAAAGAATCACAGGGAAATCAAAATGTCACTCAGTGTTTTACGTTGCTGCTTTCTACATGAAAAGCTCCCTAGAAAGTTAATGATCTTCCAAGGCTTCTCACCTAACGTGTCTCACTGTGTCGGAAGATGCTTCACAGTGCATGGGAAGTGTTTGCTTGTTACAGGGGTAGAACAAGTGCTAGTAAAGATGCTTTACCTGCCCAGCACAACTTGGGGCAGGACTTGGTCAGTGGAAGCGCAGTGTGTGTGTGGGGGGGGATATTTTGAAAGCTTCAGCCACAGGACTGGACAAACAGCCAAGAGCAGGATGAGTCTGAGGCAGTGCAAGAGTCTCTCAGTACAGGTCATTTCATGTCTGCATGCTCCTGGGTTTGGGACTGGCTGATTAGTAAGACACAGCACGCATAATACAAACCATCAGTCTCTCCCTGTGCTGCCAGTATACCAGCAACAGTTTAGGGTGATATGAGAAATGTATTTATGAGGTTTCTCATTCCTGGGGACAGGAATTGGTCCAGGTGTTGGGCTGAGGATCACAGCTGGCTTGGGAGGGAGGGAAGGACAGCAGATCTGCTGCTCTTCTCACCAAGGGAGACAGTCCTCACTGCTGTTTCTAAAACCAGAAGCCAGAGGAGAAGGGGTACGGCAGCAACGCCAAAGGGCAGCTCCAGAACGATGGCAGCGCTGTGCTGATGGAGGTCAGCCAGGTCTGAGGCTTGAGACAGACCTGCCTTGATCTGCAGCTGGGCTTATCATAGAATCACGGAATGGTTTGGGTTGGAAGGGACCTTCAAAGGTCATCTAGTCCAACTCCCTGCAATAAGCAGGGACATCTTCAACTAGATCAGATTGCCCAGAACCACATCCAGCCTTGGCCTTGAATGACTCCAGGATGGCGCATCCACCACCTCACTGGGCAACTTGTGCCAGTATTGTACCACCCTCATTTTTAAGAACTTTTTCCTCATGTCCAGCCTGAATTTTAGTTTAAAGCCATCACCCCTCGTCCTGTCACAACAGTCTCTACTAAAAAGTCTCTCCCCATCTTTCTTACAGGCCCCCTTTAAGAACTGAAAGGCTGCAATAAGGTCTCCTGGAGTCTTCCCTTCTCCAGGCTGAACAACCCCAACCCTTACTAAGCCTTTCCTCATTGGAGAGGTGCTCCATCCCTCCGATCATTTTTGTGGCCTCTGGACCCTCTCCAACAGGTCCATATCTTTCCTGTACTGAGGACTCCAGAGCTGGATGCAGGACTCCAGGGGAGGTCTCACCAGAGCAGAATAGAGGGGCAGAATCACTTCCCTTGACCTGCTGGTCACTAAAATAATAATCCAGAAATCCCCCTTATATCTTCAGTCTGACACCACTGCTGCAAACATCACTGCTTCCAGCCAGAAGAGACGGGCTTGTGTCCACTTCCCACAAATCCCAAGCGAGCTGGCACTGCCTCGCCTGCTCTGGGGCTGGGTTGGGAGCATGGTGGTACCCCAACTTTATTTCAGCCTCTCCTCTCTCTTCACTGCTTTCCTTCCCCCTCTCAATTTCCTGCCTCTCCCAGGAGTGCAGGGAAGCCTGCAGCCCCCCACCATCCGTGGGATCCATTGAAGTCCCACAGTCCATCTCACCCTCCCCTCCAAAGGCTGCTCTCCCCAGGGACAGCGAGACCTCAGGCAAGCAACAAGGTGTGATGAGCCCATCGCAACCCCCGGCAGGCAGCAGGGTCGGGCACACGACCAGCTTTCGGCAGGGTAGGATGGAGGGGTGAGTGCAGTCAACACAAACACTCAATCATCCTTCCTTTCTTTCTTCTGTGCCTCCTTTGTTAACTGCAGGAAACAGCTGAAAGACCTTGAGTTTCCCATTGTAGCGTGTATGGGAACAGAGCTGCAGTGATCAGAACATACCCCCCGCTGCTCCCAGGGAAAAAGGGAGAGCAGAATTCTTTCTAAAAAGGGTTTACGATTAGAAGAGTGTTCTGTCACTCTGGTGCGCAGTAATCCACTGCGCCACCAAGTCCCTTCAGAGAGATGTCGAAAACTTAAATGACTGAAAGCAAAAGAGCCCCGGCTCAGGTTCCCAGGCAGCCAGACATCCTAATTATCTTTAGATCCACTCCCACATGGAGGGGAGAGAGCACACAAGAGTAAAAAAAAAAAAAAGGAAAAGAAAAGAAAAAGAAAAGAAAAAAAAAAAAGACTGTCACATTGCTTTTTTCCTTTTTTAAAAGCTTGTCTCCGCTCACTGCTTTTCCAGCTGTGACACCTCTCACGGTAGTTAATTAGAATCATGTCACCGCGTTAATGTGCTCTGACTGGACTCTGACAGACGCGTGTCCTCTAACCAGCTGGCCCGGCCAGTGCTCACTCCCCAACCCTTCTTGGGGATGTGGGGCTGGTGCTCATGGTGGGACCCATTGCTACCTGCCTGCTGCTCCATCCCCATGGCTCATGCTGGGACATGCTGCCTGGCCATGACACCTGGCACACCACAGCCACTCCACCTGCTTGGGATCCACCTGACCTTTATGAGCACTAACTCAGAATGACACTGCTCATTTGATGACATTTCTGTTGATTTTTACTTAAGTCTCTTTTAATTATTTAACTAGGAGTCTTTCCCCTTCTGCCTTGGGCTTTCCCCTTCTGCTGTGTGCAGGGCAGCAGCCCTGTGCCCCCACTCTGTAGCAGTAAGCCCTCTGCTCTGGGGGAGCATGGGGTTCTCTAAGGCTTCTCCCATCCCTTGGAAGGGACAAGGAAGATGGGACTGGAAGTGTTCAAGGCGAAGTTGGGCAGGGCTTTGAGCAACCTGGTCTAGTGGAAGGTGTCCCCATCCGTAGCAGGGAGGTTGGAACTAGATGATCTTTAAGATCACTTCCAAACAAAACCATTCTATGATTCTACGACTGGCTCTGCCAGCCAGGGCCTTACGGGCTGGGATGCAAAGTGGTCCAAAAAATGAAGGGGAGTTTCACAAAATGCTGTCCCTGTCCCTGTCCCCTTGTTCCACTTGCCCCATGTAGATGAGGTGGTGGCTGAGGATCCCACAGATGCATGGGAGAGGTAGGAAACTGGGAGCAGAAAGGAAAGCAAGGAAGAG
>NW_009919632.1:32019-64772 GCF_000696875.1 Nestor notabilis
GACTACACACTCCCAGCACTTCGCAGGGTGAGGCGGAGCCTCATCGATCCACACCAAGCTCCTGGCGAGGGAGAGCCAGTGCTGACAGCCAAAGGCCCCCATTACAGCGGGTGGCCCGCCACGTGCCATTGCACTTAAAAAATGCCCTCTCCTTCAATGTCAGCTCGGGGAGCAGCCCGGCGCTGCCAGGACGGGAGCAGGCAGAACGGATGCCTCCGCTGGGCAGGAGGCACCCGGCAGCACTGGCCCAGCTCCCCGCGGCGGTGGCAGCTCGAGGGAGTTAATTAGAATCGTGTCACTATGTAAATGTGCTCTGACTGGACTCTGACAGACGCTCACCTATGACACCGGGGGCCAGGAGACAATCCACATCAAACTACTGCAGTGTGACCCTTTTAACACAAAGAGTAAACTCACTGCACATCGAGTTGAAGCTCATTAAAACTGTCTACTCTGCGAGCATCCCATTAACCTCACTGTTAAAAACACGCAATTCCTCTTCTTCTTTCCGAGGCCTAATTAATGCTCTGGATCAGGAACAATATCACACCCTAACCTTCCGAGATTTCCAATCAGTAAATGAAAAGAGAGAGATGGAGCCAGCAAAGCACGCTGGCTTGCTGGGTCGCTCACCGCATGGGCTGCTGACGTGCCCAGGCAGGTAGGGCTTTTCCATTTGGCATGGCAGACATCCCCATGGAGGGATCACAGTCCTGACCTGGGGAACGGTGAAGCCCTGTGCAGAGGCTCACAGCTCACAGGATTATGCTATCTATCTGGAGTAAAACATCCCTGTGAGGGCATTGTGTTGAGAGATAGGTAGTGTGGGTTTACTAGCAAGAGACACAGCAGCCTGGTTACTCTCCTTCCCCAAAGAAGAAAAGAACAACAACCCCAAACCAGGCATTTAGAACTAAATCTAAAATCATAATAATGTGTGTGCTGAAGCCTAAACTTTAAATATTCAATTAAATTCAACTAGATTCAAAAAGATCAGAAGCAAGGGGCAACATCTGTTTTAAAGACAGTCAATGCACTAGAGGTGGAAGCAGAACTGACAATGAGAAACAAACTTTCCCAGCAGCAGCAGCTACTTCTGCAGATTTAGAAACTTCTTGTTTTTTCAGTGTATTTTCAGTTCAATAACTGGCTTGTTCAGAGCTGAGAAACAACCAAGGAGTAGGGGAAAAAAAGTGTGCCTTTTATCTTTTCATAATCAGGGAAACAAACAAACCACCAAATTAAGATGGGAGGGGATGAGATGTACTAATGATTGATAAAATCTTGAAAGGGTGCTCTCCAGAAACACTCCTTTAACTCCCTGATCAGTTCCTGCTTTGGTTTTATGCATCAGTTGTTTTTACCTAGAAAGTATTTTGAAAGAATTCCGAAATGAGTACACGCAAGGGAAACAGGATTTTACTAATAAAACCAATTCAAACTACTGCTGGGGTACTTTAGTATGGCATTCAAATTTTTACCCAAAAGAGTAAACATGAGTAATAATTTAATCACTACCTCTTTAAAAACAAATAGTAATTCCCCATTTTTCTAACATAACGGATATCTGAAAAGTAAAACTAAAGGCATATTTAGCTACATAATTGATCAAAATAAACGTAGAAAAAATAGAGATTTTGATGAATAAAAGAAAACCAGGCTTTAAATTGGGCGGTGGTAAGAAGAGCTGCACTTGGTTTGATTAGGTGCTGGTCAGTAAAACTTGGCCTTTTTTTAGAGAAACAAGTGAAAAAAAAGGCAAATAATAAATTTGTGAATCCAGATGACACACTGGCTGATTTAATTCAAAACTAAAGCCTAGGATTTCAATCCTTCTGATTTGTATCAGTCTCTGAAACTCAGCAGAGAGACTGAAATGCACTCCACTGGTGTGGAGCCTGTAAGTGCTGGTCTTTGCGTGAGAGTGCCAACACCCCCGTTACATGCTGCAGCTTGTTTTTGGCAAGCAGTGCCTCAAACACATGTTTTAAGAATGGCAACATACACACATCTGTAAGATGAGTAACTTCTTCGCAAGATTCCATATCGTTGAGGGCCAAGAAAACACCAGACAAAAAGAAGATCCTCACCTCAAGATCCTACAGTCCATGCTAGAGCTGACACTCATTTAATCCATGTTCAGGGAGAGATGGATACTGCAGAAAAAGTCCTGTGTGGCCCTCAGGGCCACATTCAGCCCAGAGAGAATCCCTAGAGCTGAAATACCCTGCACTCCCTGGATTTTGGACAAGGTGATGGGGAGAAGGTGAAGCATGGGACTAGTCCATAAACAAGCCAACTGCAGGGATCTGGAGCAGGTATCTGCTGAGCCAATGAATCAAGAGGGTGATTTGAAAATAAAGCAACATGCAACTGATCAGGTGAGACAGCAATATTCCTTGCAAACTGTTTGCAAAAACAAGTGGCCATCCACTGCAATTCTTCTATGAGATTTGAAGGGAAATATCCATGTTGCACATTCCTGCATAAGCAAGCTGAGGCTTCCCAGGACTGCCTGCATCCCCCCAGACTGGTCTGCACGCTACCAGGAAAGGAGCTGCAGTGATGCTCTCTTATATGGCATAGTATTCGTGACACTGGTGTGGATGGCTAACACATGTCCTTGCTGTTCCCTTCTCAAGACTCTTAGGTTTGCAGACTTATGGGCATCAGTGATCTATAATGGCCATGAAAATCAGAGGCTGACCCTGGTTATATCTCGGAGTCCCTCTTCTCAGGTCCCCAACTTCCCTTTACCCTGCTGCACCCCAGAACTGACCCCAAAAGAGAAAGGGAGGCTCTAGAGGGGTCATTTATTCTGCTCAGTGGGAAGGGCTGTGTCAGGAGCAAGGCTCCTTATAGCCAGGAAGGGAAGGGGAGGGCAGCCCTGGGCAGGGAAAGGGATTGCTCCTACTAGCCCTGAAGCAAGAGCAGTTGAGAGCATGAAAGAGGAGAGTGGTGAGGGCTGCTTAGGTCACAGGGTGACTGTCAGCAATTGGGATGACTGTGCCCAGTTTCAGTAGCCAATACGGAAGGACTCAGCTGCGAAGGACTGACACTTGCTCCAGGATGAAGCAGCAAAACCAGAACTGAGGAAGCCAGGCCTCCTCTGCAGTGAACAGCACTTCCTCTGCCCTTGGCCTGAGGACCTCTTGGGGTATCACTAGAGCCAACACTTAACCCATGCCCAGGACCCAAAAAGCCAGCAGGCTGGGAAACGAAGTGGCCAGGAGGCTGGTGCCCTGACAAAATGCCAGGCAAGGCATTTCTCCAAACACCAGCATTGCCCCGAGCCTTATCCCAGGGGGAACACTGGGCTACCAACCCCCAAAGCCAGCTGTGGTCAGCAGGCTCCCAGCCTGGCCGGGAGGAGAAGCTGTTCTCCCTGCTGCCATTCAATAAGCCATGCCCCCAGCTCACTCCCAGGGGCTCAGCCTGTGGTAAAGGCACCAAGCACAGGGTGCCAGTGGCTGCTATCTCTGTGGGCAGGCAGTGGATCGCTGACACCCAGGGCAGAGCTGCTCTGGACTCAGCCCAAATGGAGCAGCCAGCAGGCTGCAATGCACAGGGCACATGTGCACTGTTGGCAGTGCCAGGGAGATGGGGACCGTCATGCTGCTGGCCTGGCATCCTTCACAGCACCCATGTAAACCCCTTCCAAACAGCATGTGAAAGGCAGGTTTGCCTCTGGGACGGAGTGCTGCAAGAAGGGAGTTTGGCTGCTGGGCCTTACTTCAACATGGGCAATCCTGAACCACAAGTTTGTGGTTCACCCTGTACTGAGGAGAGCTGGGAGTGCTCCTCACAGAGGGAGTTTGGCAGAAATGAAGATGCAAAACCATCCTAAAGAACTGGAATGGGGAAGGACATAAGCAGCATCTCTCTGAATTCCATCAGGCTGTGCAAGACCACAGCACTGAAATAAACATGGGCAGAAACCAACAGCAGATGGATGATACTCCAGTGCTGGGGACACTTTATCAGAGTAAGAGAAGACAGCAACAGAGAGCTCTTGCCATAAATAAAATGAGGGAAGATGAGGCACAAACCAACCCTGCATCCCTCAGGAGACCCTAGGAAAAGCCCAAGCCCCCAGAGCAGGACATGCACACACAACTCCTGCAGTCCCTGCTCCCTTCCCATGATCTCCCCAACATGACACAAAAGCAAGGCAAATATGCTCCCAGGCAAGGAAGCAAATTTTAATGCTACCTCTGTCAATAATGCAACCAGATCCATAGTTCAAAAGGAGCTTGCTAATTAAAAGCTGGTGAGCTTTAAATAATTCATCTCCTTAACTTGGATTGATTGGAGAGTTTAATGGTTAGAGTCTTGAAACAATATTAAACAGCCTCTTCAAGGCCCAGGTAGCCAATGACTTTTCCAAGTAAATCTTACCTCCTTGCAAACTTTAATGGTCACACGTCACTGTGGATGAAGGGCTGGGAGGCAGAGGGAACACCTGACTGCTGCTCTCCAAGAGGTGATCCAACACCCCGCAGAGAAATGAGACAGGCAAGAGTGATGCAGCCGTGAGTTACAGCCCTGCCTACAGCCCAGTAAATCTCAGCTTCTGCCATACCACAGCCTGCTGCTGCCCCAGCTCTGTGCCTCCAGCATTAAGCAGCAGGCAGATATATGGCCCCAGTGTCCTGGGCCAGGTCTCCCTCCTTGTACCACTTTGATCCCTGGTGTGGAGGAGCTAGGGGAAACATGGAGCTCTGCCACCACGCATGGTTATCTCAGATGTTTATTTTGGAGCATGTTGTGGGACCATGAAACTCATTACACGTGAGCAAATGGAATGATGATTCAGTTCTCCGGCTGGGTCCACGCATCTTCACCCTGCAGTGTGTTTCCAGCCAGCTCCCAAGGCTGTGCTGCCTGGCAGAGCCTCCCTTCCAGAGCAGCTGGAGACTGGTCTGATGGGGAGGTCATCCCACCCAGCCTGGGGTCTCCTGCCCTGTGCTCCAGGCACTGCACAACCCCTGGTGTTGTCCACAGCCACACCATCCCAAGCACTGCCAGAGCAGCCAAGGAGGGGAGCAGTTCCCCAGCCAGAGATACGTTTGGCACACTGGGATGTGTCAGGGCTGGAAAGCCCATCCACATGCCCATCCTGCCCTGACACGTCTTCATCCCCTCCATCAGCTGGAGACCCTGCAGTCCTTTGGCTGGCTCTCAGCACCCCAGCATGGACAAGCTCTTGGAACAGAGGCACGTCCCGTGTGCCTGGAGCAACAGCCATGGGGATGGGAAGGGCACGGGGCAGCATCACTCACCTATCCCGCTGTGAGGCCTCCCTATGTGCTGTAGGTTCAGTCCTTTGTTCATGTCTAAGAGCCCGTTCTTTGGCCAACTCCCCATGGCAAAGCTGTACGCCTGGAAGAGAAGAGCAGAGGGTCAGATGGGTGCACAGATCATGTGCAGACATGTTTTGTACTTGCCCAGGCCTGGCTGCTCCTGGTACTGGTGTGGGTCTGCATTCACTGTGCTCAGTGTGGACCCGTATGTCACCCTTGCTGCAGCTCTCCTGAGCTCGAAGCACCCTCACCCTGCCCTGTCCCACCTGATGCAACTCAGAGAAGATGTGTGCAAGGACTCTGGTGGTCTGTAGAGGTGACAACCCTCATGAGGTTTGCTGGGCACTGTGCTGGATTGGCATCACACAAAGCCACCTTTGCTGTGCTGGGGTGAGCCAGGGGCTGTAAGCTCATCTTGCATGTCCCTGGGTTGCTCCAACACCATCTTCCCATTCCTGCCTTACCATGGATGGAGTCAGCAGCAGGAGTCAGGGGTGTTTGGAAAGGGGTGCCCGTAGCCAGCAGCTCCCTTCCCCTTCAGAAAACACAGCCCCCCCCAGCCTCTCCTCTCCTTTCCAGTCCCACACCACAGGTGCCTTGTGGCTCTCCATCACTGGGAAAACCCCCCTGGAAGCCAGGATTACTCAGCCCACTGCACAGAGCCCACAGCCTGGCCAGAGGGAACCTGCTCCATCCCTGCCGCATCCCCTGGCAGGGCTTCCAGCAGGAGCAAAGCAGCCAGGAGCCTGAGCAACACAAAAACCCACTGGACAATGCAAACATAAAAGCAGCCAGGCCCCCGTGTCACACGCACGGCTGTAATTACAGCCTGACAGCCACGTATCTTCTTCATCTGGAGGAATTAAGCTCAGCGCCGCATTGTGAGCAGTAAGAAGGGTGCGTGGGCTTAGCGTCGCTCACACTGGTGCTATCTCTGCCGCCGTGAGGGCCATTGTCCCCAGATGAGATCAGGTCAATCCAGCAGCCCCTATCTCCCTCCTGCAGCGGGGATCATCGCTAACCACGGCCACAGCGTGGCGGGGTATTGCTGACAGGCTGCAAACGCCAGGCGAGATGCTCTCTGCAGTGGGAATGAGGCTGAGTGGAGCTAAGTGGTCCCCCCAAGAGCCCTTCACACCCCTGCCTGCCACCAGGACCTGCTGCCAGTCCCTCTGCTCCCGCTACCTGCTGCTCTGCACAGCGCAGGCAGGGCTGGCAGCCCCCTGGGAGCTATGGGGCTTGGGGGAGTTAATTTATTACCAGACTACGTAACCATTCATGCTGCTTTGTTACTCCTGCCTTAGCAAAACAGAGGGCTCCACAGATAATTAATAGACAGCATTGCTAATCCTATTGGGAGATGATTAGCAATTAAAACTCCTAATTAAGTCTATGCATAATTCACTGAAATTACACTTTGTGTACACAACGGGGAGGTTTCCTTTGCCTACAACAAACACGCTCTGGTATCTTCATTGCCATGGCTGGGATGCAGGTGGATGGGAAGAGCCAGGGTTGGAGTGCAGAATGGGAACCCGCCACTCGCCTGCCAGGTGGCCCTGGGTGATGGTGGCAGTGGCTCCACACGTGGCTCCCTCTCCTGGGCTCCATCCCAAAAAGCAAGTCCAGGCACAGCACAGGAAGGTCCTCACGCTCAGCATGAGCAGGTCGAGGCCCAGGGTCACCAGCACTGGGGGCATACCTGCAGAAGGGGTGTCCCCACCGGCTTCAGGGGAGGACACAAGGAGAGGGCAGGGCTGTCCCTGCACAGAGACAAGGCAGGCTCTGAGGTACCATATCTCAGGCTGCCTTCCCAGCACAGACACATTCATCAGACTCTGGCCAAGCAGGGGAGCACAGGCAGGATCCCGTGAAAGCCATGGGGGCAGCTCTGGAAAGCTCCTGAGAGCTGGGCGCCACTGCCGACCCCAGCCTGCCTACCCCAGCTCTGCAGCAGCAGCCTCAGCAGGGAGCTGGCCCCAGGATCAGCACCAGACAAATCCCTGCATCGCGTTTTGCTTTCCTAATCAAGGTCATTCGGTACAGCCACAATACCTGAGCAAACTAGCTAAGCAGCCAGAGTGGAAGTTGGCCTGACCACTGAAGGTCAAGTGTGCACTTATGCATATTCAAAGCTGCCTGCAGGATCGATCGGGTTTTAATTGTTTTTCCTGGGGTTTTAGAAGGAAGTGCCAGGGGCATTGATCAGTCCCAGATGAGGCCGCTCACACTTCGGGGCTGGCAGGGACCGTTGCTGTTCTGCAGGCAGAGGGAAATGCGGGCAGAGAGGCCGAGGTGAAGGCAAGCCCAGGGGAGGGAGCCCCAGCCGGGAGGAGGAGCTATTGCTGGGCTGCACTGGAAAATAAAAGTTTTTTAATTAAAATTGGCAATTCTGAGCCGCGTGCCAGCAGCAGCCACACAATCAAGAGTGAGGAGCTTTGGTGTTTAATATTTAAAGACAATGTTTAATCTTTAAACAGGAAAGTTCTTCTTCTGACTGTTAAAGCGAAGCAGAAAGTGTCGGAGGCTCGCTGATGTGGGGCTCCCCAGCCCGCCAGGGTTGCCACTGGGACACTAGTGTCAACCACAGCTGCTCTCCCACTGGCTCCACCACCACAGTTGCCGGTGGTGGAGCAGATCCCTGCCCCTTCAGCACTTTTCCCTATGGCAAACCATAAGGAAGTCTCAGATGCTCCTGGTCCACCTTCAAGCCAAAGGATGTAAAAAAAAAGTCCTGATAAAACCCTTTCTGTGAGGAAATTGCAGTAATTTGTCCCTCCCTTTGGTTCAATTCTGGTGTTGCAGGGACTGAGTTGCTCCCTTCTAGGTCAGACACTGAAGCAGGGCCAGGACCCCACGGTGTTTTATTTTTATCTGCATTTTAATTGACAGAAATGCAGGCAGCTTTTAAAAAAGCTATTTTTAAATGGTTTAGGTTAAAATTGTGATTTAGAGATAAACTCAGTGCCTCTGATCTGCTACAAACAGCCCAAATGATGTTTGCAGAGTAATTTTCAAGCAGATTGAACACAATTATTTCCATTCATACCAGCTCCCAGAAAGGTCTTCCTTTTTTCCTGATTTTGTTTGTAATTCTATGAAGGGTACATTTACCTCCCTGCCAATGCTGCTCTGAAGTCACATAATTATTAATTATATTTATTTACTTATACAATCCCATAGGCATACACAGCAGTTCACAGACAAATACCGCCCTGGGTCCCTGATGTAGGGATCTCAAATCAAAGGTAAGCAGATACTCCTGTGATAAATGTGAGCTAACAGCAGCAGGAGATTAGGAATAGGCAGTGTTCCCATGCATAGAGCCAGCACCTTGTTAAAAGAGCCAGCATGGGGAGATAGGTCCTTAGGTAACCTGTACCTCACACTACCTGCAGCAAATCCAAATAACCAGAAGTAGGGATAAGACATGGGCTACAGCAGCCCAGGGTATGGAGATGCTGTGTGCACAGAATCACAGCATCTTGGGCTGGCTTTAAAACAAAGTAAAATGGGTCTGAAACCATCCTCCTGTTGCACTGGCTCACAAACCTTCCTGGTGGCAGCGACACATCTGCCTCAGTTTGCAAATAGCCTGAAACAAGAGCTCCAGGACCCATTTCTGGTAGTGCTGGGGAACAAAGATGGTCTTCGGTGTGTGGAAGGCACACCAGTGAGGCTGAGCAGTGACAGTGCTTCTTGCAGGGGAAGAATACAGGCTTTGTCCAGTTTGGCACTCAACTCAGCTCCCATCCCCAGCAATACCGGGCCAGCAAGCTGGCAGGTCTAACACAACCAGGTCTTGATACCCTGCTCCCTGGAGCTTGTTTGGGCTACATAACACAGTTTATAAGCAGCACAGCTGCAGAGAAGATGTTCCAGGGGGTCTGCAAATTCCCAGAACTGGAACTTGTCAAGCTGATGTATTGATCTAAGTGGACTGAATAATGCTCCATCATCTATTTATGGGGAAGTGCCCAGCACACTTCACAAAAACTGGTGTTCGGCAGTCACATTAAGGCAAGATTTAACATCCCATGTAATGCAAACAGGGCACCTGTGCAGAGGTCAGGATGCTCACTTACATGGGGAGCCCCACAAATCCTTACTTGCATGCACAGGGAGGGACACGGCTGCTCCTCACAGAGCTGTCAGAGCTCTGCTAGGGTGATGAGCTGATGCTACAGAGCCAGCCCTGTCCTTTCCACACACGTGGATACTGCAGCAAAACCTGCCAGGACCAGCACAGAGCTTCCTCCTGCCCTGTCCAGCCCAGCAACCCTGTCACTTTTCATGTCGTATCAAGATGTTTTACGTGTTTCATCTGCCAACTGTAACTTCAACATTAATAAGGACACTTTCAGGGAGGGAAAAAATATTTCCTTTCGGAAAAAATCCTTCCAGGAGCAAAGGGGCTCAGTGGTTTGAGAAGATGCTGAAGGTTGGGTACTGAAGGATAATAAAAGTGGTGGTTTGTGCTGAAAGTTCTGTTAAGAATTTCAAAGAGACACCCAAGAAAAACATGTTTTTAAAGAGATAGAAAGAGAGATCTCCCTTAGCTTGGGCAAGCAGCAGGTAGCAGCTGTGCTCCCCTGGGATCAGGCTGGGCACAGCAGCCTGTCGTTTGGAGCTGACCCCCATGACATTTTCACAATGGAGAAAATGACTTTGCGAGAGCAAAAGTGTCTTCCTCCTCGTCAGCTGTAAGCCGCATCCACCCAAAATAAGCATCTCCCTCTAACTCCCCTCATTTCACTGCTGCCATGATGAGGTGTCAAGGTTTCATGCTACTTGGTATGGTGGGAAGAAAAAAAGAGGCCCTGACTACGAATAAGTGGCTTTCAAACACGTTTTCAGTGCCACCCAGTAACCATGGGGCTGGGGGGTGTCTTGGAGGCCATCCCTGAATAGCACCCAGGACACAGGGGACTGCAGCGTGGTCCCTCGACATCCCATTTTAATTGCATGACACTTCAGGGATGGGAGGTGGGTATTTCTTGCTGGGATTTCTTGGCATGCAGACTGAACCAGCACAACACAAGGCACATTTAACACCACTGAGGGCCTGACCCCATGACCAAATCACTTAGTAGCAAGGCTGAATGCAGTTAAAGAAGAGGCAGGTAATGAAGAGGCAGCTTGCCAAGCTCTGGCTGACAATGGCAGAGCTCTGCTGCTGCTTTGGAAGGTGTGGAGGAAAGCTCATCTGGCAGGATGGAGGCATGTATCCCGGGATGCTCAGCCCTGGCAGTGCTGGAGCCTTGCTCGCTGTCAGGAGGCAGGAGCTAAACCCAGCCGTAACGGGTCCGTTTTAAGCAGTTTAGTCAGAAGTGCTGCTGCATTCACAGCTTTTCAAGTATTTTTAAATCACTTACAAAAGCAGGATTAAACGATCAGGAATTCCATTTAATAGGACAAATAAAGAAATAACAATCTACTCCATCAGCCCTGCAAAAGGCAGGTTTGATTTAAGAAAAAAAAAGTATAAAAGAGGGAGAGAAAAAAGGAAAGGGAGGTGGAAAAAAAAGGGATAATGTGTGTTTACTCAAGCAAAGAAAAAAATATTTAAGTGATGTAGGGGAGAAGATTGCGGTAACTAGTGAAGAATAACATCGTCTGCTTTGCTGTCAAATCACACAAGAATTTCAGTAATAGATTCTCATTCTGACACTCAATTCAATTCGAAGGTGATCCTGCTTTATCCCAACACATCAAATATTAAACACTCGTATTAGCCAGGGTGCCGTCGCCTTTCCCGGCTTAGACGCGGCAGGAAGCTTTTCCCCCTACTTTCTCTCACTCGCTATAATATTCTCAATGTTATCTAAACATGCCTTCATACACTGGGGTTCCTTATCAATCCCATTTGGGGAGGGAGGAGGGGGCTGTACTTAAAACGGTATTAGTTTGGGGGGCTTTTATTATTATTATTTCCAAAGCTTTTCAATTTTGTGTGGAAAAAGCTTAGAAATAAAAAAAAGGCAGAGGGAGGGGAGGCGGCGAGAGAGGGAGAGGGAGCGCAGGAGCGAGAGAAAGTATAAGAAAGGGAAAAGCAGCCAGCAGCTCGTGTGACTGATGCCTTTCAACAAGGGCAGTCTAGCTTGTCAAAGCCTGGGCTCGAGATGAATTGGCATATCTATTCAGCCTGCCTCTGGATGTCATGCAATACAGTTTCATATTCCCAGATAAGGCATGATAAGCAATTGCTGCCCTGACACCAACTCCATCCATCCCTGCCTTTCTGTCCACGCGCATTACAGATCTCTGCTGTGCTGCTAATAAGAGGCATTTAATTTTTACCAGTGCAGCAGCAAGAAGGGCCTCCAGACTGACCAGGTACAGCATTAACACCACTCAGGTTTAATGACTTTTGCTCAGTGCACCGAGCTCCCTGAACACTCCTGAGTGGCACAGGGTGCACAAAACCAACTTCTGCCCAATGTGGCACCCACCAAACCCTCAGGTTAAAAATCTCTGCTAATAATTAAGGGGTGTGGGTGATGAAAGTGAAGTGTGTTTGTCCGCTCCCAAATAGATCTGCAGTGCCACCAAGCAGGACGTGGTTTGGCTGGGGTTGGACATAGGA
Organism: Nestor notabilis; assembly: GCF_000696875.1. Lineage (NCBI taxonomy): Eukaryota > Metazoa > Chordata > Aves > Psittaciformes > Psittacidae > Nestor > Nestor notabilis. The sequence goes on from NW_009919632.1 coordinate 43,909, forward strand.
AGATGCAGAAGATTCAAGTGGTGCCCTTACCCAGGGAATGCCCATCTCCAGAGCTCAAACCCTCTGAGAGCTGCAGGGGAACGAGAGAGGCTGGCACACCACGTGTGGGGACAGCACAGATGGGTCTGGCCCCACTTACGTGGAAGCAGGTGCTGCCCTTGGAAACTCCTGTCACCACCAGCACCCTTCAGTGGGGGATGAGAACTGGACACAATCGTCTCACATTGCTGAAAAGGTGCTGGGACCCTGCCTGGTGCTCAGATCTCTTCACACAACAGGACTTGAAGGTCTTTCAGAGACCAGTGCCATACAGCCAGCTTCCCCCATGTCCTGGATGAGCAGGGAGCCCATGGCACACGAGCCATCTCACCAGCCCTACCTGGCCTTGTTGAGCAACCTTTGGCAAGCCCAGTTGGTGCCCACTTCAGCCCATTTGCAAAGTAGCTGGTTAAAACAGCCACATCTTTATGCCTCGCATCAGGCAGTAAACTAAATAAATATAAGGATGAATGGTCTATTTTTTGAGCTGCCCACCTTTGGGAAGTGCTTTACAGAGATGAGATGCCCCCAGTCCATGGAAGGAGGACAGGTCAAGCTTAAGGGAAGGCAGCAAGGTGTCGGATAAGATGTGGAGGATGCAGTGTAACTGTACCTGTCTTCTTATTAAAATAAGCAGCCCATGCCATCAGGTCTCTATCCATGGAAGCACTGCAGAAAAGAAACTGAGGCACACAATGATCTCATGCCTGGCGTTCTTGCCAACAGACACATGTCTGAGCAGCCTCTGCCTGCCCATGTCCTGACAATATTCCAACTCAGCCACGGCCATCCAATTTCAGCGTCAAAACTCCTCTTAACTTCAGGAGGGGCAGCATAGACACTGCAGCCACCAACAGCCCCTCTCCTGGGTGCATTTGGATGCTGTGGCTCAGTCAGGCAGTGCGGAGGTGGCCCTGCTTCCATGCAGGATTAGCACGTGCCTTGGCTTAGGCTGCAGTAGAAACACGCTGGTGTGCCCGACTCTGGAGTGTCAAAGTGCCAAGCGGTTTAGGCTTCACATTTCCCTGTGTTTGAACAAGAACAGTCTCTGCCTTGCTCCCAGGCTAGGGATTATCCTGGATAAAATGTTCTTGACTGCTGTGTGCTCTGCGGCTGGTGACACACTAGGTTAATGCTGTGGAGACCTGGGTCAAAGTCCTGGGTTTGGTCACAAGCAAAACAAAGCTACAAGTCTGGGTCCCTGCGGGGCTGAGGAATAGAGCTGGGGTGTGCACAAGCCTGTGCTGGCCCAGGAGAGGGGACAAGCAGAGCTAGAGACTGCCAAGAAAGCAGGTCAAGGATGCTGGCAAGACCAGGGGGTCTGGGCTGAGGGTGAGATGGCCAAGCAGAGCATTGCGGCAGGAACATCAGGGCTGCTGTGGAGACAAGGGGCTGGAGGATACATGTCCAGCATCCTTGTCCATCCAGGACAAGTGGTCCTGCCCTTGAGCCACAGGTCATGTCTGTCTGAACAGGACTGCCTTCTCACAGTGTCCTGGTGTTCCTGGCTGCACAAAGACTCCGCATCAGCTCCCAGCACAAGCATCTCTCAATTAGTGCCTGAAAGACAGAGACACGATGCCATGGCAGACAGCTTCCAGGGAGTACCCACACACAGCTGATTTACCCTCCAGCCCTGGGAAGGATGGGCTCACATCCTGTGGTACTATCCCTCAGGAGAAAAGTGGCATGAAGCCTCTCCCCACAGCACTGTGGCCAGCAGAGAGGGGAAGTGGGGAATGGCACCAAGGAAAACCCACAAACACACTTCATGGATGATTCACGGCATTCACAGCTGACTCTTCTCACAGACAAGAATGGACCAGTCTGATTCTGGCAGCTCCTGGGGAAACTGAGAGTTCAGGGGGATGGGGAATATGCCTCCAACAGTGCTGGAAAACAGGCAAATACTGGCACTACTTCAAAATCAAACCCACCATCAGCCCCTGCATAAATGAAGATAGGGCCCCAGCAGATGCACCGTGCTGCAGAGCTGAGCTGTCTGGGCAGCAGTGGGGTGGACACATCTCAACTTCTTTGGATTTAGCTGGAGATTAACAACCACCAAAGAGAGCTGCAGTTTTGCCATCCTACATGAGGGTGGGTAACAGATCCACTGATCACCCCCTTCTTCTCCTCCCAGGGCTATGAATGATGGTTGCAATGCTCAGATACATACTCAAACACACCCCTTTTAATCTAACCCTATGCCTTTCCCAAGCAAAGCCAGCACCAGGCTCACTATCAAAACCTTCAATCCCTTCTGAAGGGGGTATTTCTCCCCCCAATTTCTATTTCTACACAGGCATACGCTTGCCTCTCCCTCGCTCGCTGTTTAATTTCCGTGTGAGAGGGAAGCAGGTGCCCGTGCTCCCGTGAGCTCTCCCTTCCCTACATTTTTTTTCCCTTCTTGGATCCTGCCCCATTAGTTTAGTGCCCAGCCATCTGCGACGTCTCCTGTAATGCTGTCCCCCTTGTGTACCAGGGAGCTTTTCCATTAGCGCCTTTAATATTCTGACACCTTAGCACAGGCTGCTATTACATTCAAACACTGATCGCCCTGTGAAATTACATCGCAGGGCTTGCTAAAATGGAATTGTGTATAATCAGGCTCCTCCATGCACTGTCAGTCCCATCACAAATACAACGTAAAGCAGGCTTATGGATGGGCTTAGCAGCTGCTACAAGTGTATTTTTTTTAATAGATGAAGTATCCCTTATTTAAAGCATTTCCTTAAGAAAAAAAAAACCCCAAAACAACAGCGAAAGACAAATCAACAGCTGCTGCATTATGTTAACCATAGCACCGGTCTCTTAAAAACATGTTATTTACTAAGGTAGCTATCTGTTTATCTATGACTATATCAAACAGAGAAAGAGGGTGAGATAAAGATAGTTAAACAGACAGCCAAGGAGATATCTGCCACTGGGAAATAATAGCTAAATAAAAAGTACCATTATTTACTCCAGAGAGTGGAGGAGGGAGAGCCAGTGCTTTCCTCCCAGTGCTGTACAGTAACACACAGCACAGAGGTGCCACAGGAGCCTTCAGTTTGTAAGGGCAGCCCATGCCAGCCTGAATGTGCCCCAGCAAGCCTGGCTCCAGCCTGCTCATCTCCCCACAGCCATGTCAGATGAATCTGGGAGCTAAAAAAACAGCTTAGGACACAAGTACTGCACCTCTCCAGGGAGGCTGAGATGCACGGAAGCCATGCTGCTGATGGGGCAGCCCCGAATCTCCATGCAGGCTGAGAGCAGCTCAAATAAAGGCAAAACTGGCCATGACAGAGAGTCTGTATGTGTTCCGCAGGGGAGGCTGGTTTCTGCGTGGCTAGCACACAAGATACCAACTCCCCAGCTTTTCTTTCTTAATTCCAGCTGAGGAAGTGATGGATTAGGACAACGGTATTTCAGGGGGATGCAGGAAGCAGCAGGGACGCAGATGATGTGCCAGAGAAATGAGCTCCCAAGCTCCCCAGCTTGGAGTTCAAAACACTGCCTCTTACCATGCCCTAAAGGTTATTCTGTCTGTCTGCTGTAAAATGTGATGGCACATCACCTGAAGGGAGATTTCCAGAGGCACTGTGACCCTTCTGCTATCTCCTCCGAGAAGCCTCTGCAGGAATGATGAGATTGTAGCTCATTTCCACACACCTTGAAAGAGCCTGGCTGGATCAAACATGCTGGAAGCAGAAGCAGCACATCTCCAGGACTCATCCTCGCCTCCTGGCAGGGAGCACGCTCTTGCTATAACAGGCTGGGAAACCACGTCCACCCCACTGAAATACTGATACTCTGCCCTTGCCTTTCATCCTAAACCAGGATGGAAAAGCCAAAATGTTGTGTTGTTTCACCGTGTTGGGAACAGTTCTGCTTGGTAAATAGTAAACATAGTAAAACCCAGTGACAGAACTGCTGCCCTTTGGAAAGGAGCACTCTATTTCTGTACAAAACACTGATGTGACATTTTGACTCCAGTTTTTCCAGTGCAAAAGCAAGCCATTTGTCCAGAGCAGCCCCACTGCACCAGACACAGCATGTCTCAGCACACCATGCTCTGGACATTTTTGGAAGGGACATGTCTGGCAATGGTTTGGCTGCTGTGCACAGACATGCCAGACAGGGGAAGGATGGAACCACGGAGTGCAGAAACTCATGGACAGGTTACCAAGAGGAAAGCACTGTGGGAAAGTGCTTTGTGACTGCACCTCTATTCACACTACAGGGGCGAGAGAAGGCAATTCAACCCTCTGGTTTTCACTACCTGGCACTGTCAAGGTTAGGTGCTTGCAAGGTGGAAGCACAGGAGGGTGCTGGGCCCGTAGCAGGTTCATGTCTCAGTTTCACAACCTGTTCCTAAAACCCAGGCTCTAGGGGAGAGGAAAGAAAACAGTGATCCCGTAGGACCTTCTATGCATGTCTTACCAGATGTGCATCTCTCCCTCTGCTCACATCCTGCAACTCCTTCCACACTCCCATGTCCACCACACCTTCCTGACACAGATACATGACCTTCCCCAAAACTCACCTCTGGCATGATGCAGAGAAACTGGCTCATATAGGACAGGCCAGAGAGGCATGGAAACATGTGCCCTGCTCCCTCTTACCTCCTTCTCCCCGACAGCAGACTCAGGATCAAAACCCAGATTTTCATGTTTGGCACAGCACCAACCCAACAGAGCTGTCGTGGTCTCTGAGCATTACTGCTCTGCAAGAATCGAATAAAACAGTTTCTCAGCACTCCCATAAGATGCAAAGCCGCTCAGAGGAGAGGCAGCTGGAAGAGCAAGAGAAAGACAAGAGAATACAATGCATGAGGCACCAGGGAAAAGATCAATAAAGATTACGAGGGCAGCGGCCACGTCCCTTGCCCGTGCTGGAGCCTCTCATAGCTGCAGTGAGGGAACACCAAGGCAAGTTAACAAGACGCTGCTGTGCCAGTGCCTGGAGATGATACCTGTCTAATCAAAGGTAGAGTTTATACTAGATCATCTAAGCAGCAGCTCTTCCTCATGACTGTTGATTCAGGTCAGGGTTAAGACAGGAGGTTAAAGCAGAGGCACCTCTAAGAGCTCTGATGGATGCAAACACCAGGCAAGCATGGGGCAGCAGGCAGCAAAATTGAGGCTCCCCAATTCTGATGGAAGAGCAAACAGGAGATGGTTCAAGGGGCCAGGCAGCACACCATGAGAGAACTGATTTGGAGAGAGACCAGGAAAGCAGAGAACAAAGGAACCCGAGAGGACATGACAAGGTCCTGAGAAGAGGTTACTAAAGGAGGTATGGGGGGGATGAACTGCACCAGCTATGGCCAAGTGGGAGTGGGGGGCAGGACTGACTACCTGGACTGGAAAGGGGGGACCAGCACTGCATTGTGGTGCTGAGAAGATGACAAAGGAGATGACATTAAAGAAATGAAGGGCTTTGAGTCCTTAAGGCGTCAACTCACGTCTTCCAGGAGATCAAAAGCCACCTCCATGGAGAGAAGGTCCTGGGAGCACATGCCCAGCAGTGTGGGTACCAGAGGGATGGCCCCCATGTAACCATGGCGCAAGGACAGAACTGTGGGGTCATGCAGTGTTCATCCCACCGCTCTCGGCACCCCTCAGCAGCCCCATGACCCATCCCTAACCTACATGAGCTGGTGGAAATAAGAACAAGCAAGGACAAATGCCCCCACAAGAAAGCAGATCTGCAGCAGAGGGGTGGAGGGCTGAGATGTGACAAGGAGGTTCATGGGCTGACTAGAAGGTGCTTGGCTGCAGACTGCCACTGCCTCCTGCCAATGTGCCAACAAAGAGCGAGCAGCTGGTATGGAACAAGGTGTCCCAATTAGTTCTCCACTAATTTAATCAGATCTCCCTCCTTGGCCAGACATTCAACCTTTCCCACCCGCAGCATTTTATTTGTCAGATTTTTAACTTGTGGTCCCATGTTTGTCCAACTCAGCAGAACCTGCCCTGCCCCAAGTCCTGCCCCAGCTCCTCACCAGCAAAGAGCAACAGGCGTTCAGCAACCACACACACCATCCGAGCTCTCTGCTCCTGTGTCGGGGAACAGCTCCCAGGGTTCCAAATCAGAGGCATGAGGGGAGAAACAAGAGGCACCAGGAGGCAGAGCTGATCAGGAGGACATGGCAGAGCACACCCTCTTACTCCCCCCTTGAGCAACAGCAAGCCGTGTGAGCACGCCTACCCTCCCCGCTGCCGCCCCGCACCACCCCAGAGAGCTGGCAAACAAGCTTCAAACCAGCCTGCTCCTTGTAATCGGAGTCAGTCAGTGTGTGTGTTACGCTTGAGTTGATGGCTGGTGTTAAATTCAATGCCTTGAGTATTGATTTCCTCGCACATCCCGGACTTTGTTAAAGGGTTAGCCGTGAACCGAGATCAAAGGGAGGTTAACTCGTTTCTCATAAGTGGTAAAGCAGACCTCTAGCAAAACCGGGCACTGGGCCTCCTCCACAGAGGATGCTCTGTGCATGTTGTTAGCTACCCTGGTTGCCTCGAAAGCCAGATAAAGCCACAAAGCTGCCTCAAAGCAGGGAGAAAAAATGATCCTGACAACTTCCCAAGGACCCCCAAGCTATTACGAGTGCACGCCGGGGATGGGCAGCGTGGTCCTCCTCCCTGACACATCCTCACACTTTGGGGAGCTGCTCCCCTTGTGCAGCCATGGAAAAAAGGGGGGGGAAGCAAGTCTTTGCCAATTGCACCCCAAAGAGGCTGTCCCTGAGGTGCTCAGGAGAGGTGGAAAGGCCCCCACCCCAGGAAGACTGGGTTGCCCTACAGCTCAGGTGGGAGAGGGAGAAGGCGCAGGGGTGCTTCCTGAAGGACCTCCTGGTGAGGACATGGCACCCTCCCCACCACAGTCAGGTGGAGAGGACACCTTCATGCAAGCCAGCATCACCATTAGCATCATCTCAATCTGCATGGTACCTGCTTGCTCTTTTTTAGTTTACTCTCTCCTTGGCTTTCCCTGCCCCACATGAAGCAATATTGGCACTGACAGCATCAAGATCAGCAGGCTTTGCAAAGGCAGTAAGAGTTAAGTGCACAAATAACATGATGCTAACAGGGTTTTGGCTTTACCTTTGTAATTTTTAAGAGAGAGAGGCAGGGGAAGAGGTGTAGGAGACAATCTGGAATTATTATCACTAGTATTAATGAATGCCCAGAGGGGCCAAGCAAGAAGCATCCATTTCAGATGAACATCTGTCAACAATAAGAGGTAAAATTTCCAAAGTAGCTAAGGTACTTCAGAGCCTAGATTGCACCACCTTCCTGAGAGGCTTAAGCACCCAAGTAATTTCTAACAATGCTTGGACCCTAAGTCATCTGGGCACCAAAGCTACTCCTCAGCCCTCTCCTCTACCCCAAGAACTACTTAGAGCACATTCCAGCTTTCCAGCAGCCACTTTGTTCTTCAATCAGATTAATCTGGTTTCAGTGGTACTGTATCTTCCACCCTGGGATGACACCAAGAGGAATCCACACCTCTTCTACAAGCCAGGCAGCTTCAGCTACAGAAAATACAGCACGATCTGCCCCTAAAAAACCCAACCCAAAGCAACCCAGAAATGCTGGTAGTGTAATTCCCTCTGTCCTGCAGCACTGGTAGGGAAGAAGGCCCCACCACAGCCCATCTTAGGGGTGAAACCCTCAGTGGAAGATTTATTCCTAAGCACCTCCCTAGGGTGCTAAACAGGTACTCTTCCACCCCTTCTCCAAAAGCCCTGCCACCCAGCACTCCCCCAGCAGCTGATTTGTTTTTAAGTGAAAGGTTTATACCACAGTGCTTGGGGAATATCTGCTCAGTGCCCAGCATACCAAGTGCTGAAGATTTCACTTAAACTCTCAGCATCTGTGTATCTCAACTAAATTAAGCTATTTGCTATAAAAGAGCACAATGACAGTAATGGAATAATAACAGCATTAATAAAACACAACAATCCTCGAATGGGAAGCGAACGCATCAGCTAGCTTCAACCAAGAGAAGAAGGCTATTTTAAAATCACACACAAAACCCATCTGGGGGTGGAGAAAACCAACAAAAGCTCTGAAACTCAGAGGTCAGACTGAAATTATGTTTTTAACCTCGAAAGAAAGATGCTTGCCAAAGCCTTCCCAGCCAGAGCACTCCCACACCAGTTGGAAATGAATTTCCACAGCTCCCAGCAAAACAAGGGTTTATAATGGGCATGCTGGCTCCACAAAAGAGGGGGTGGGAACACTTATAGCAGGAAGCACACAGAATCAAAAGCCTAAAATAGAAATCACCCCTCAAGCACCAGCAAGGTTTGTAACCCAGCTCCTGGGACAGACACATTGGAACAGGGGTGATGCTGCACTGAACGTGTAAATGCCAAGCTAGTGATGCAGGGCCAGATGCCGGCGCATCATTATGCAAACATCCAGATGTCTCAAGCTCACCACACTGTCTCTTGGTTGGGAAAGTCCCCTTCACTCCATCCACAAATGCTTCCTCCTTCCTTTGTTTCAGGTGAGGATGAGATTAAACACAACACTTTCAGTTGCAAAGTCACCTACACACCATCTCTCAGGGATAAAATAACCCAAGAGACCTGCAGTAGGTTTGGGGACAGGTGTACCCAAGTCCTAATCACAGCTCTGGGAGGCCACATTCCCTTGCTGGTCCCTTTAAAGGAGAAGGAGACTTAGCACTTGGTGATGAGAGCAACTAATGTGCCTTAAGAATGTCATGCTGTAACTCTGAGGTCTTGCCACAGGTCCAGGGCAACACTCCAAGCTATCACCTGCGTTGGGGGGGACTGGAAGGGTGGGTAACAGTTGTTTCCCTGGAAGGGGAGGAGATGGAGGAACAGGAGACCTCCGTGTTCACCTCCAGCTTCTTGTTCACCACCATGTTGAGAGGGACCAGTAGTGAGTTTGTGCTAGCAGCAGGAAGGGTCTGTGTGCTTCTCCTGCAGGCACGTTTCTCTACTCAAGCCTTGCCCCAGCTCCATAGACAGAGAGAGATGAGCTCCTTCCATGCCCAGGCTCTGGTTCAGCCGTCTGCCTCTGCTGAAAGTACATGATAGCTGCTCCTCTCCTCACCACAGCTGCCCAGAGCCCATGTGCAGATCCTCCTGAGGATAATGCAGCTGAGATAGATGTCACCTCTTCTCACTGACACGGAAGGAAACATGGCCCATGTCACAGTCCTGCAGGCAAGTTCACCACTGCCCACCTGCCCTCTGCAGCTCAGTCTGAGCCAAACAGTCTGAGGGATGCCTCACTCCAGAAAGGGCAGCATTACGCAGAAGGTGGGGAGCAGCTGGCTCACTTTCCCACAGCACAACGAGTACCACCTTTGGGTCAACTTGCCTTTCACAAATGAGCCAAGAGGGACTGGCAGGTCAGTGGGATAGTGCCCATAGCACCCAGACTCACATGCTGCAAGATGGCTGGAAGCCTTCTGGGGACAGGTCCATAACACAAGTCCTCCTGCTCATCCCCTAAGCAGGCAGTTTCAACTTGGCTGACCTATCTCTTCCAGATGATCCATAATACAGCGCTCCTGAATTGTACATTTCTAAATTCCTACGGAGAAAAAGCCAAACCAGCAGTTGCCCCAGACTTGAACAGGCTGCAAGTTTCTTTGTTTTCATTACAATTTCCAATCTTGATGCCTTTTTATGTTTTTTTTAGCCATTTCTGCTCTGCCCCCGGAGGTGTTGCTGTGATTGAATGAAACACGACCCCAGGCTCCAATAAGTGTATTTCAATTACATCTGTCACCATGTAACAATGTAATGATATATCATGTGATATTAAATCCATGGTAATCATATCAGCGATTTTTTTAATAGTGCGCTAATCACATTATTACATCTCAATAATTAACAACAGAAGGCCTAAAAAACCTGATACAAAACAGAAAGCTCAGAAGGTCCCCAGCTCCTGCCTGGGAGAGGCTCAGAGGACAACAGGATGGCAAGGCACTGCCAGGCGGGCATGGCATGACAAGGAGCAAAGTTGTTCCCCATCCCTGGCAGTGTTCAAGGCCAGGCTGGACAGGGCTTTGAGCAACCTGGTCTAGTGGAAGGTGCCCCTGCCTGTGGCAGGGGATTGGAACTGGATGAGCTTTAAGGTGCCTTCCAAGACAAACCACTCTATGATTCTGTGATTCTGTGAGTTTGGCACTAGCAGCATGGTGCAGAGCAGCCAGGTAAGACCAGATTCTCCCTCAGTCCCATACTAAAGGAGAAATGAGTATTTTGGAGCTGGGAAGAGACACTTGGTACATTCAATCTTGCCCAGTACTGCTCTCTTCTCCTCTGCTGCTCCTGCACTGCCACTTTTCCTCCAGCAAACTAATCCCTCTGCTCTGGCAAGTGCCTTGCAAAGGTGCCATCTTGCTGCAGGCAAGCACTGCTGGTGCCCCACTGCAGAGGGAAGGATGGTGTCTTAAAATGGAAGGCCCAATCCTACCAACATGTCCTTACCAGGCTGCTGGAAGAATGATGTTATTTTCCTGCTCTCCTTGCACCAGCTAGAAACAAAGCTAAGAGAGCACCCACCTCACAGAGCCATTGCAAGGCTTGAAGTCACTCTGATTTTTGCAGCAAAACAAATCCATCAGCTTAAAACTGAAACTTGATAAGGATCCTTTGGAGGGATAGGGGTCCTCTGGGTCTCCACCTCCATCCCAAGCTCTCACTTGCATACGCGGAGCTCTCACTCGCATACCAAAGCACTGACTGACATACACGTCTCTCCATGCAGATGGCAGTTACCCAGTTTTGTGCAAGCAGGCTGCTCCCCAGAGCTCCCAGCTGTATTTCACCCCTTGTAGGATGAAGGTGAAGATGTGCTCAGGTGGCAGGGAGCCGTGGTGGCAGCTGCCTGGTGCAGTGAGCCGGGGCATGGGGAGTCCTGTGCTGCACTGTCCCCGGCTGTGACAGAGCTTTCTTCCAGTTGCAGCCTGGTCAATCTAGCAGTTTCCACATCACAAGCTGATCTAAAGAGAGCCTCATTACCTGCCTTAAAGTTCCAGCCAAGCACTTAGCTCTTAAAGACAGGATTTAAGAAATATTTGACTGATCATATCTCTCCTCATTTAGTTTGGCAGCTCTGAACCAATTCAACCTGTGAAGTTGAAATAGTGAGAATGGGACGGAATGTGTGTGCAGCCAGTCACACCACACACAAGGTCCCAGCTCCCCCACCAGCTCTTTCCAAAGGGCCAGATCCTGGCTCAGCTGGATCCACACAGCCTCTCCTACACCAGGAGTGCCCATGGGACATTTCCCACCACAAAAGTGGAGCCATTCCTTCTTCCTTCCCCCCACAGGACAGAGACCTGGGGGGATCATTAACTCGTCGGCATCCAGACAGTACCTTCATGCATGCTTGGAAGAGCCAAGTGTGGCATCTCAGATCTGGGAGCAAGTGATGTAGAGAGGGATGAGCCAGCCAGGTCTGACAGTATCATCATCCACTGGCCCAGCACCAGACATTCCTGTGTCCTTCATCTTGCACACCTTCTTGCTATTCTGTTTCCCAGCTCTGCTGTCCCCACAGCAGTGTCATACAGTGGCTGGGCTGCTGCCCTTCTGCTGCTTGCCCAGCAAAGCTGCTGCCCACCATACTCTCGCATGCTCAGTGGTGCCCTTCTCTCTTGCCCTGGGGACCAGAGCCTGTGGAGGGGCTCTGGAGCAGCCTCAGGGAGATGAAAAGGCCCTCAGGGCCCAACAGGTACGGCAGCAGCAGGCAATGACACCCTGCAAGTCATTTAGGGGTGATTCTGCCAAGGGGCAAGGAGGAGAGATGGCCCTTGCTGGCCAAGGCAGTGCAGTTGGACTTTCTCCTTCCCCCATCCCTTCTTTTCTTTTTTTTGTCTTTTAATTCTCTCTCAGAAGCCACGATCCTTTAAAGATGTGCACGTCTCATTAGCTCTACCTTGACAATCATTACCGTTCCTGCCAAGGCAGGAGGAGAGCTCAGCCCGAGCGCGGGAGAGTCCATTACCTTGTAGTTAAAGGGACATTGACAACTCTGGGCTACCCGTGGTCTGACTCCCCCATTGAAGCAGGGTTCTTCCTGCACACCACTGTTCCCCCTCCTCTACTGAACAATAATCCCCTCCTCAACCCAAGTAAGATGCAAACCTTGCAGTGACGGGTGGTTCTGCACCCACCACCATACACTCAGTGCTCCACTGGATGGGCTGTATGGCCAAGTCCATGCCACAGTCCCTGGGATGAGGGGCACCAAAGCACCCAAACCTTCCCAACATGTTGAACTTAGCATTCATGCAACCACATCTCACTTCAGCAAATGCACGCTCCCAGGCTGGAACACAAGATCCAAACCTAGCTATGACAGCAAGCAGTGAGCCCAGTATGTCCACAGTAGAAGCCATAGCACAGGCTGGGGTAAAGACCACCATGGAGAGCCTCAGGACAAGGGCAGAGGCCTTGTGTATGAATGCCTGGTGGCACAATCTCAACAGGGCAATGAGCTCTGTGCTCATGAATCAGCCTCAAAGTGCAATGTACCCTACCATACAAGTCTGTCTCTAGCCCAACTGCGGATGCAATCTTCTGGCTCTATAGGGTGCAACATAGACCACACACACCCAAGAGTGGGATGAGGAAGGGTTCAAGTGGATAAGTGTGCAGTGGGGTAATCACAGGAAAGGACTCTACTAACTAAAGATGCTGGTCCAGACAGTCCTGCTTTGCCCAATAGATGGAGGCTGTTGTCTGCTTGTCTGTTCCTAGAGCCTGCTTTGCCACCCCCAAGCTTGGTAACAGGGGACCTGACTCATGTTATGCAAGGGCAGAACCCCTCATTCAGGAGATTTCATGGCAAAGACCCCAAAGCAACTTTGGATGAGATATCCCCTGCCTTCTCCCAGCCCCACAGGGCTTTGAAGCCCTGTGCATTCCTCAGGAGCCAAACGCAGCAGGGTGCAGCCCTACAGAGATGATCCTTCTTCTTTGTGCCTCACAGGACGGGAGCTCTGCTGCAGCCATGCTAACTCCTCTGAAAAGCCACGCCAGGAGACAATAACGCATGGCCGCGGCTCCAAGGAAGGATCCTACCTCCACACGAGGCTGTCCAAGAACTTGACAGGACTCTGTTTGAAAAAGATGTTGAAAGAAATGATCTCTTTAAGTGCAATGGGAGATATTTGTCTCTGATTTACCCTTGGCTTTTTGCTCTGGTTCAGGTAGGAGCGGTGTGGGACGGCTGGCAGATCTGAGAGCATGGCACGCCCCAGCGGGCAAAGCGAGCAGTGCGGAGGAAGGCGCGAGTCAGTTTGGAGTGCTCCCCATTTATCAAACTCACGCAGCCCGCCAGCAGAGCGAGTCTTTCCATCATTACAGCTCTCAAAATCCGATTCATACCACTAATCCTGCCTTCATTCTCCCAGATTAATAACATCTCTTTCAACCTTCACAGTGTGATAAATAGACAAAGAGAGAACAAAAGGAGAAACAGAAGTGAGAGAAAGAGCCTGAGCAACTCCACATAATAAAGAGAACCAAGAAAGGGGAAAGGGAAAAAAAAAAAAAGGAAAAGAAAAGGGAAAGAAAGGAGCCGGTACACTTGACTCTGCCATTTACTTTAGTAGATTCTCCCCAAGAGCTCCCTGCGATCTTTAAAGAATGTAAAACATTGCTCAAAGGAAAGGCTCGTTAGCAACCCTGACCAGCCCAGGTTTGCTGGAAATCTTTTCACTTCCAGCCTCTGCTCAGGTCAGCGCTGAAAATGAGTTTGTTGGTTTCTCGTCCTGCTCCTCCCCAGACTCCTGCAGAGGCAAAGCCTCCAGCACACGCTTGCTCTCTCCTTTACTTGCACTGGTTTCTTGGAGGGGAGCAGGGGGTCTTGGCCAGTTTCTGCTCCTGGGCTGCCCCAGCAGCTCAGTGAGCCCATGACACACTGGCAGAGCAGCAGCGGGCTGGCACAGCAAGGGCTGTCCCAGAAGCCAGGACCATGTGTTGAGCTTGGCATGGGGATAAAGATGAAAACCATTATGGCATCCCCATTCCATCAGTCTGGCTGGAGGGCGGCCATGGGGCTAGAGGAAAGGGGAAGCCTGTGTGGACACAGATGTAGTGCAACAGGGGTGTCACAAGTCCCAGCTCCTGGGCTGTACCTCTCTGTCCCCTGTGTGACATCTCTGCCCATGTCACACAGCCCAGTCCCGCGTTTGGGCCACTTGAGTCCCACTGGTGACTGTAGAGGCTGGAACTCCCCTGTACACTCATGGAGCTCAGCCATGCCTGCTCCAAGCCAGGGTGGTGGCAGTCATAAGCACTTCTCTGCTCTGGCTGCTTCTGAGACAACTGAGCCCCAGGGAAAGCAGATCCTACAGCCCAGGACCCCAGAAAGCCACCCTGTCCCCAACTCCAGGGCACATGGATGGAGACATTTAGCCATTTCCCACCCACAGCCTTCACCAGAGCTGCGCTGTTCAGCGTCTTCACTCTGCTTCACCATATTGAACACTCCATGCAACCTCTGAGTTATTTTAATAATTAAGTGTTTATTGGCACATTTTTTCCCATGCTGCTTCCACACTCGCCTGATTTTCTTTCCAGTGCGTGACTTCCCTTGGTTCAGTCCTTCCACAGGATGCACCACCTGCAAAATGTTTCCTTTGCTCCCTCCTGCAACCAGCATCCCCCCTGCAGCCCATCCCCATGGAGTCCTGGGGATGTGCTGTGTGCACCAAGCCCAGGCAAAGGGCTCAGGCACAGCCTGGATATCTGGCTAGGATGGTGCTCTATTATGGCTCTGCATTCACAGCCCCCATGCAGAGGCTGGGCTAGGTTGTTTTTTTTTTCCTCCCTCCTTTTACACTGCTCCATATTACTCCAGGCTTTGAAGTACAGAGAAAAGCAACACTCAATGTGCCTTTTTTTTTTTTTTTTTTTAAAGCTACCTTTATCATAGCAAATCTTTTCCTTCTCTGCTGTGTCGCTGGAGATAGATATCAAGCAAAAAGAAAGTCTCCTCTTCTAACAATGGATTTCCCTTCCCTTCTGAACTTCAAATAGAAAACTCTTATCTACAGCCACAGTTGACCAGGAGAAGAAAAGAAATGAAAACAGACATATGAACTGAACCCAGGCTCTCTTTCTATTCACTCAAAAAGGCTGTGCTGGGTTCTTCATGCAGAGATGCTCTGAACGTGTTTATAGCACGTATTTACTCACTTCACTAGCTATCCCCCCACCATGGAAACCCACCTTTCCTCCAGAACAACTCTCCTCTGCTCCATGTACCCGCTGCAATCTTTTCTTTGCTTAGCAAGCTCCATGCACCTGGGCCATCCAGCACAACAAAGCCTATACCTAAAGCTGAGGACAGCAAGAGCTCTTCAAACTCAGCTAAGAATAACAGCAGCAGTGCCACTGGCTCACATAAAGCCTCCCTTCTGCATAGTGCAAGTGCTCTAAGTGACAGGATGGATGACAGGTCAGACCTTGCTGGCTGTACCTGAACAAGATGCCCTGCACAGCCCCGGCTGAGGCCACGCTGCTTCAGCCGCCCATGACATACCCACATGCATACCCTACACAGCACCTATGCACCACTGCTGGCACCAGCCAGCTCCTCTGCATGCTTTATGATCTCCCTTTGAACCATCTTCTTGCCTTTGATGGAGCTGCTCAAGGAGAAACATACAGAACCATCCATGAGACTTCTTTTCCCTGCTTCAGTCCCTGGGTGCAGCCCTCTCCTGCCCTGGCTTTCCTTCCCTCCAGCTGCCTGAAGACCCTGAACAGCCATCTCATGCTACTCACTGAGGTCCAGCTGCTGCCAAACCACTCCCTGCCCAGCTAACAGAAATCCAGTTGTGAGCACTGTCCTTAACAGGTAGCATTTCTCCCAAAGTCACACTGCCAGGACCCACACACACATAGTAAGAAACCCAAGGAGGCAGGCACTGCTGCTTTACCCACCTCCCAGTGTGTCCTGCTGGGTGATGTGTGCTTCTTGAACTGGTCTTGCTTTCAGCCTTTACAGACATGGTCACACAAGCTTTGGGGAACCTGGTCTTACAGCCCTGGCGCACCTCCGGGCCACAGCCATGGAACTCCTGTTTCTACCCTCTCAAAGCCATCTTGAGTTCAGGCACAAATATATCCACAGGAGGCTGCTAGACAGATGAACTGTCCTCCCCACCACATGTGGCACCATGGGCTCTGCCACAGAGATGGACACAGTTACTGCCACATATTGTCCCCCAGTCTGTAAGGGGGACCTGAGTTGAAGAGGCTCACTGATGGAACTGGAGTGAGAGTCCCAAATTGATTGGGACAGAGAGAGCTGGAAACTTCCAGATATTTTTCCATTAGAAATATTTCCTTCGTCAAAAGCCAAATTTCATTCTCATTGGGAGAATTTGGAGCTCCCTGCCAAAGGGAGGATGAACTCCCACCTGAGACATAGCCAGGAATCCTCTGCAGTCACGCGTCGGGAGAACATGTAAGTCTGAGCTCTGCCTCATTCAGACTGGAGGCAGTTTTGGTAACTCTGGCTCCAAAGCAGCCCTCAGCCAGGAGAGCCCAGCCCAAAGCGTCAGCAGGCTCTCCTGTGGTCTCCCCCACAGCTTTTCAGGCAGTAGCATCATTCCCTTCAGGCTGAACTCCACAAAGTCCCCAGTGCTCTTTCCTCGGGGCAGTCTCCGTGTTGCTGAAGGCCCCTCCCTGTGTAGCTACAATGGGAAGATCCATCAGACAAAGCACCTTCTCTTCAAGCTGCCCGATGACAGATGTTCAGCCAACGGAGCGGTGGGATTGGCGGAGCACCGCAGAAGCGCTTTATAATTCCTGTTCCTCTCCTCCTTCCTCAGCGTCTCCTGGGAGAGACACGATGATGGACGGTGACATAACTGACTGTTCCCAATCAAGGTAATGTAAGTAATGACAGCTGACGTGATTCCTGGAACGTGCAGGCGCCGCTGGTCCACGTGCCTTGCCTACTGCGGGCAGCACTGCCAGAGCTCATGGAGGGACAGGAGGCTGGAGCATGGAGGTGTGGCTGGAGGACAGGGGAGGAAGAGTCCCAAGACACAAATGCTGTCTCCAGATCAGCTGCAAATAACTCATTACATCAGCCTGCAAATCAAGCAGGAGCCAAGGGAAGGTGGGCAGCATCTATCTCATGAGCAAATCCCTCCTTGGCTGTGCATGATGCCTGCCCAGATCTGGACACTACTGTATCTCTCCCTAGTGTCACCTGGAACTGTGGTACCCCTAGCCCTTAGGAATTTTTTTGCTGGGGTCTTGCTTGGCCCATCAAGGTTCAGCAAGGGTTTTACTGCTCTGGTCCTTCCCCTGCTCCCCCCCACCAATAGTGACTATCTGGAAATGGGAACCAATACCCAGGAGCTCAGCTCCCCATGTGTCTGGCACACAGGCAGCACCACATCATCTAAACCCAAGGCAAAGTGGTGCAGCAGCCCCAGATTGCATACATGGATGTATGGAGACCCATAGAGAGAAAATACTGTGCAAGCTCATAGCTGCAATCCTCTTCCAGAGCCTCAAAATTAGTAGGCAAATTTAACATGCAGAGAAGCGACCGATTAATAACCCAGCATTGACTTAAGAAGACCTTGAATAATACATAGTGCTTGTACACGGAAGGGGAAAAAGTCAAGTCCTTCTGCTTGTCAAGTGTATCTGCCTCCCAAGCACCGACACTCGATGAGAAACCTCCCTGCCAGCAAGACACAGCTTTAAGCAGCTCTTCAGAAATGCCTTTTGCTAAGATGAATGGTAAACTTTGTGCCAAGTTAGACTGGCATTTGGACAGGTCCAAGTATGGTGTTGTTTTAAATGCAATTAGCACTTCCTGCTAATAAAGTCCCTTTAAACCTGCCAAGCAGAAGATGCTAAGCATTTGGAGCCCACAACGATGAGCCATGGTGATGTCACATGTTGGCTACACTGATGGGTAAGAGAGAGGATCTTACCATGAGGCTGCCCAAACCTTTCCTTCATCCTGTCTGCACTGCAATCCTTCCAGCAGCTTGGCCATGTGAAGGAAAAGTGAGACCCAAATAGACAAAAGATTGGCAGAAGCTCAGCTGCAGGTGCTGGGCTCCGCCGCACGATGATGACAGCAGATGAAGCTATGAATGGACTATTCCCTTCCACAGCTTGCTGCCAGCTTCTGTTTAATGCTGGTTTTGGTGTGAGACACTGAGAGCAGTGGTTTCAGCACCCCTGTGTGCTGCTGTCTACTTTCCTAAATAATGATGGCTGGGTAAAAATTTGCTCCCTTTTGGGAATATTCAAAATCAGAACTAGCAGAAAATGGTGTTTACATTGAAACAGCACTTTTTTTGTTTAGGGGCTACATACACAATGCTCATTGTGAGAGGGGTGGAGTGCTGCAGAGTGTATCATCAGTGATTTATGTATCATCACTGAGAAACTGTGAATCTAAAATGCTTTAATTTTTGAGCTGGGGAGAACAACTGAACAGCACCTCAGGCAGAGGCTTCCAACAGCCTGTTATTCTGACTCTTGCAGCTGAGTGACCCCACTGTGCAGACAGCCCACAAGGATGCTGCATGGATTTAATGCCTGCAAAGCAATTTGAAAGTGAAAAGCCTAACAAACAAGCCCTGTGGCTGAAGTCCAGAAGCCGGAGAGATGACACCTAATTTCTGTTCTCAACTCTGATACGGATTCATGGGAAAATCTTCCACCCCCTCCCTGTGCCTCAGTATCCCCACAATAATATGTATAGAGCGTTATGAACCCAAATTCATTCATGTCTTTAAAGAGCTTTAGCATCTACTGCCTGAAGACCAAAGGACCATCATGCAAAACATGAGCTGTGTACGACACAAGGTCAGAAGGCATTTAAAAAAGCAGCCACCTCGTGCAAAACACAAGGGAAGAAATGTAAGCAGGAAATACGATTTGTCTTCTTCATATGTAAATGAGTGCCAGCAAGCAGCAGAGCTCCAAAGACATACATTTTAAAACCGAAAAGTGTTTCTACAAAGGAACCAAGAAAAAAATGGAATAAACAGGATCAATTCTTAGAGTTTGGTTTCCAGAGCAATAAGCACAAAAACTGAGCCCAAAGAAAAGATCTGTATTAGCAACCAAATCCAATCATTCCGATAATAAAGAAGAGACATCCGGACTGGTGCAGAACTGTTTCCAGAGAGAAGTTTTCTCCCCATCCTTTTCACACCCTGCAGTGGCTCAATGGAAGAATACTTAAGGAGTTGCAAGTTTGGTCATAATGTGTAAAAAGCCCCTGAAATGCGACATCATTTACTCTTCTGTGGTATTGCTCAGCAGAGCTAATAAATCTTGCATGAGCAGAGCTGATTCTAATTTTCTAATATGAAAAGGCATTTGGATTGAGAGAGAGGGGAAGATAAAAGTGATTGAATCTCCAATAGCCCAGCGTCAGTGACAAGAAACATCCTGCTATGGACCCCAAGGAAGAATGGCTCCCCCTCCTCCCCAAACCACAGGCACACTCACCCGCTCGCATATCCAATTCTCCCTGCTTTCTGCTCGCCACGTCTCAGTCTCCCCTATTGACAGGACGTGGTTTTAAACACAGTTACACAAGTTATCATTTCTGCCTTTTGATCAATCTGAATTTTCAGGACAATTACCCTCTTAATCAATGATTGCTATCAGCAGCCCCTTGGATTCTTCACCAAGGCAATCGTGCCGCCGGGGCAGACGGCGTGTGCATATGCAATGAAGCTGCGGGGAGGTGCAAGTCCATCTTCCCCTGACGTAGTCGTCGGCTAAAAGGGTGGAGAGCTGTGAAGGCCACTTCAAGGAACACCTGACGTAAAAAATAAACGGAGGGAATTAAAAGGGACGTTGTGTGAGGTATCTGTGGTATAGCCGGGCTGCGCGGACCAGGGAAGTGCTGAAAACCTCATTGAGTTGAAAAACAAGCCAACTACACCAACAGATTTACCATCCACTGAAACCATACATTTCAGAGCTATCTATAGCCAGCACTAACTGCTCCTAATGAGGCTAATAAAGTCCGCTTGCAATTAGAGACAGAAACTATTAGAAGAAGGAAAGGCAGAGAGGCAGCTTTTAACAACCTCTAAAGATGTGGGATCTGGATTTAGGGTTTTCTCTTTTTTTTTTTTTTTTTTCTTCCATCAGAAATTATTTAGTATCACCAAAATGCCCCTAGTGCTTACACGCACAAAGCAAGCCTCCCACTGCTACTCCCTGGCAAGGTATGTGTTTCAGTAATTGATGTTTGCACAGAACCTCAGCTCTTGGAGGATGCGGTTCCTCTGAGGCTTCTCTCACCACCACAGCAACACATCCCCAGAGATTCAGATGCCACAAGAAACTCCAAAGCAGCTGAAGCCAAATTGCAGGGGCTGCAGATCGGCTGGGGGATGAGGCTTAGCATCCCTGCTCTTGCAAGAGCACCACCATATTGGCAGGTTGATGCTGCCTGGCTTTTGTTTTCAGCACTCCAGATGAGGCAGGCTGAAGGAGCACATGGCTCCCACCTGCCTGTCACTTTTTTGCTCCCTTGACTACCTTACCGGCTTTCCCCAGGCACAGGACTACTTGACACATCATAATAGCTTGGCTAGATCTAGGTACTGTTGTGTCTGTCTTAACAGCTCCAGCAAGGTAGCGAGGCTGCATCTTCTCCTTGGCTTGGAAATCGCCCTGCACCTCTTGGGTGCTGTGCTGGCAGGAGGGAGCTCTAGGACCTGGATGGCAGGAGGGGAACGCTGCCAGAAAGCAGCCGAGCTCCCACAGGGGAAGGCAGTGTGGTGGCAGTGTGGTGGCTTCACCATCTTGACCACCAGTTTGG
>NW_009919632.1:64803-80589 GCF_000696875.1 Nestor notabilis
AGCGGCAGCTGCCTTTGCAGGCTGCTGGCTGGAGGAGCTCTCCGGAAGGCACAGTATTTCACTAGCTATTTTACATGGAGAATTGCCGCTCAAAGATATCCCCACTGTGTACTCCAGAGCAATAAAAATAAAAAAAACCCACAAGAAGAATTCTTTAGGCGGGTAATGGGCATTTTATTCCTTTTTATGACACTAAACATAGGCAGCTGGCATAATTACACCACAATAAAGGCATAATGTGCACCTAGCAGAACAAACTCATACTTTTGATAATTAGGCAGAGCAAACACAGTCTGGGATTCAGTCGCATGGCTTCACTGTCTCATGGATCTGCCAGATCCCCATCCCTGCAGCACATCAGCCCCATTCCCACAGCTGGAATTATCTGGGCCCCATGGGCTGAGGAAGTAGAGCATCACCAGAGCACTCTTGCACCAAGAGGAATGGCTCTGCAGCTCACTGTTTACAGCAGGGTGCTAGGTCGGGAGGTGCAGGATGGGTCCACGTGCAGCTCCTGAGAGAGAGCCAGAGATGATGCGCAACACAGCACCAACAAAGGATGTCAATCGCCTCCTGATTGCCACTGACTGACCCCATAGGCAAGGCTGCAGCAGAACCAACTCCATGTGGCCAAAGCATACATCGTACAATGGCAAAGGGAGAGCCAAAACACAGGAGAGACGCAGAGCTCTTTTGTGTTTGGCAGCTGCACTAAGGCCAGCGCCAGGACCTGGAAGGGCTAAGCAGAAGCATGGGGACACCCCTCCATAGCAAGGACCTTGGTCAAATACAGCCTGTAAGACAACATCCAGAGGGAAGTTTGGCCCTTTGCCAAAAGGCAAGGACAGAAGGGAATGTCTCAGAGTGGCTGAAAGACCCCTACCTACAGAAGGGGCCAGTCTGAACCTGCTGAAGGCTAGCAATTAGCTCTTTGCAGGCTTTGTGCTCCCATTAGTCCTGGTGGCCCTGCTAACTTGCAGACCTGCCTCCTCCAAAACACACAGGCAGGCAGCAAGTGTGCTCCTCTGACAGCTGCAGACATCCACACAGGACAGCTCTTCCCTGAGCACGGAGCTCAGCCAAGGCGAAGATCCTAAATGATCTCTAAAATATTAATCGCATCAATCAGAGCCAGGCTGACAGAGGTTACAACACTAGGAGAGCGCAGAGAGCAGGCTTTCCTCAAGTTGGCACAGACCATACACTAAATATCCACAGTTTGTTTAAAAATGCATCTGCAGGATGCATGCATGAGCAGTGCTGGCACAACAGTGCACTGAGGTTTCATCTCCACTCTGCTGAAACCTACTGTGGATGCCAACCACAGTATGTGGATGTGTGGATGCACATAGGAGAGAGACCAGCTCGGCTACACTCTGTCCTACATGGCTTAATGGGAGCTGGAGGCTTTAAGGTACATTGAGTGCAGTGCAAAAATGCTAGAGTATCTTGGCTCAAAGAAAGGCAAAGGAGGTGGAGCTCATCTATCAGCCATGAGTGAGACCCGTATATTCATCTGTGGGTAGTATGCCCAAGAAAACATGACACATCATCATTATGAGCTCTTTCAATATGAGATTTAACACGAGGAAGGGAAGAGCAAACACAAGTGTCTTGCCTCCACACCTACTGACATGCAGAAAGGCACTGCTAAGAACTTGATGGGCACTTAGCAAGCTTGGGAAGACTGCAGTGCAGCAATCCAGCCTATGACTTCAGGATGTCCATTTGCTCTAGAGCTTTGGTGAACACCAACATCCACGTCAAATCTTTCTAGGAGAAGCTGGTCCTGGTCTATAGGATACAGCGCCCAGGCAACCGGGAAAACCAGCCACTGTGAGATAGCCCCTGGCTGGGCTCATGCTTCCGAGTGGTCAGAGTTGCCCTCCCCAGCGGGCCACAAAATAGGAGAAGTTTATGCCTAGATGAAGCCAAAAGGTGGGTAGTTCCTATACAAAAGCAGACCATCTGCAGACTTTCCAGCCAGTTCTCAGGAAGCCACTGTCACAGATCCAATCCACGGGCTGCAGGCAAAGAGCTCAAGCAAGGAAACCTGCAAGTGGAAAGAGCAATAGCCAGGATGGAGTCAGAAGTGCTGTGCCAGCATGGAGGAAGGCTGGCAGGAGACTTTTAATCCCAACTGTGAAATCAACTTGCTTAGTAGCCTTGGGGTTGTGAGGGATTTAATTAATTAATGACTGTGAAGCACTGTAAGTTATTAATACACAAATTCCTCTACAGTATCTCACACCTCCCAGTTCAGCATCTCTTGCTGCTTTATAACAAGCCCATGAGAAGCAAAAGCCAAGACACAATATCTCTCTGTGCAATGGAGCAGAGGCTGCACCCCCACAATTTCTCGGCCAAGAAGCAGTAGCATCACAGTATCCCCCCTGTCAGCAGGACAGTGCATCACACTCAGCACAGGGCACCATGAACATCTCGTACAAAACCCCCTCTTTCCAATTACTGGCAAGCCGATTGCTATCATAAACCAGCCTGCTGTTGCTGGTGGAGGTGGCAGGCAGTCATTCTCCTTCTTGTAGCCACGCTGGCTTGGTGGGACAATGAGGACTAAACCAGTTAATGTTTTAATCCTCAAGGCTAGAAAATCTGATTTACTCCCCATCCCTCCCTGGAGAAATACACATGTCAGATTTTATGCTCATACATGGAGCTCCTGTCTTTTAAATGCAGAGAAAGGAGAGGACAGCTCCTTTCCCAGGCACTAGGCAGCTGTGCTGGTACCCACATAAAGCTCCAGCTGAAGGGCTGGGATTCAGGGATGCTCTGCCCTTTGCCTGGCCCATGGGACTCTGGGAAAGGCCATCTTTCACGCACTGTGCTTCACCTCCCAGCTCCTCCTTGCCTGGAATGCAGCACACGTTGCAGGATTATTGTAAAACATGCCCTGCCTCTAATCCCTTCTCCTCTTGCCTTGCTCTGGTATTGACTGCAGGGAGCTGTGTCAGGCCTGGGGTCAGGCTTGCCTCTCACTATACCAGGGCATGCAGAAGGCTCCAGCCTCTCCAGCTGACCACAGTACAGAAGACCTGAGAAAACACAGGCTGTCCCACAGCTTCACATAAGCAGATATGTGACACTAGAGGCTCCCAGCTTGTAACAGCATCGGTGCCCACAGGCACAGCCATGGTCTTGAATGCAGGTGGCAGGTAAAATGCCAGACCAGTGCCAGACAGACACCTGCTCACTGGAAGATCAAGAGCCCAATTCTGACTATGCTTATGGTTTCCCTGGCCTGCTGCTAGGCTGCCATGCCAAGGACATACTACTGGGCAAGTCTAAATGCACACGTGGCACATCAGCCACACTGTACACACCATTACCCCCAGCTACAGCAAGGATCCAGCTGACAGGTTCCAGTCACACCATGACCAGCTCTGCAGCCATTCTCTGCCTGTCCAGACCCCAACTGTGGGGACCATCAGGCTGCTTCAGCCTGCATAACCTCGACACTGCAGAAAGATTTCTTATCAAAAGGACAAGTTGCTTACATTTCATTGTGCTTAATTTGTTTACTTTTGAGTGCTCTTTCCAAAACTTTTGTCTTTGGCACCTACAGCACACTGCCCCACCAACAGGCAGAACCAGGAGAGCCAGCGTGTCTCCTTCTTCAACCCGTGAGTGGAAACCACTTACGGTGTAAAGGTCTGAGCAGTATGTTTAACCTCAGCAGCAGTGTGCAGACAGCCAGATGGGAGCCAGGAGGCTCCTGGATGCAGAGGACAGATGTTCAAATCCTCCAGCAAGGGGAGCGCAGGCACAGCGAGGTGCAGCGGAGCAATACGGCACTAAGGTCTGAGCAGCTGCCTCTCTGCCTTGCGCCTGCAGGCTACGGTGATGTAGAACCACAAATGCCAACCTATCTCCAACCACTTGCATAGACAAGGACGCTTTAGGTAAAGCAACCACTGCAGTGCACTCAGCAAACCACTGCTTGCAACTTCACCTAGAAGGCTAAGCTTTTGAACTGGTTAATAAAGGCACAGAAACAACACGTTCTACTTTCTGATTTGTCCATAGCAGGCTGTATGGGGCCAAATAAGATAACTGTGTTCCTCAGCTTCCTTGAATCATCACTTTCCTGCCTTATCTGAGAGCTCTCTGTACCACACATAGTACCAGAAGGCCCTGGTCCTTGCTGGAGCCTGAAGGCACTGCCAAATAATAAAGGCTGCCAGGGATTTTCCCAGTACAAACATCCTGATTGGGGCAGGAGAAGAGTGGAGAATGTACACAGCACCCAAGGCAACCATCCCTTCTTTCCCTGCTCAGGTGCTCAGGGTTTCAGCGATGTGTCCCACGGAAATTCCGTGTCCCATGGACACATTCTGTCTCCAAGTGTCACAATAGGGCAGGAAGGGAGAGGTGATGACCCACAGTCTGCTTCAGGGCAGGACCAGCTCCCCCCAAACCATCTCCACCATATTCTTCTAAACTTTGAAATCTCAAGAGCTAAAGGTCCCACATCCCTGTCCTCATACTGTTTACTGATCTTGCAGCAGGTAAGGACATGAACAACAACCATTGACCGCAACCACTCAGAATAAACTTCTTCCTTCCTCTGAACACTTTCATTCTTCCAAAAACGATTTCTGCTTAGCTTCTCTAAGCTGAACATCCCAGATCCCTCAACCTTTTCCGGGAACACATCCTCCAGCTCTCTGACCCTTCTGTTCCCTTCTGAGCTTTCTCCACCTGTGCCAGGTCCTCCTCAAGCACAGTACGCAAAAATGGTTTGTTCCAAAGGCTAAATCCAGGCTCCAAAACACCTTGTCTAGGAAAAGAGGTGAGATTTTAACATGTGCCTAGCACATTTTAATATGCATTAGCAAAAGAGAGTGTAGGAGAATCCCTGATGGTAAAGAAGTTAATCCATGTGTGAGATGAACATGCGCTAAAACACATGCAGGGTAGCTATGGGAAAGAAGGAAGGACAGAAGGAAGGAAGGAAGTGCCAGAAAGAGCTTGCTGTTAATGGGACCAAAATACTGATGTGTCCCCTTTGCACTAGAAGAGCTCTAAATGGCTTCCACACAACAGAACCTTGACAGAGATTGTCTTTACCTACCCTGGTGGTGAGCAAGGAATGGGTTGCATGTGCCCAGCCCACAGCCTTCTGCTTGCCATGAGTTTGGCAGCAATAAGGGTCCTCTTTCACCCAGGTGTGGATTTTATGGCCAAAAGGAATTACTAATCTGCTATTTTGCAAGGCAGGAAATTTAGCTACTTTCTAGTGAACCAAGAACAAGAACTTACATTAACCCACTGGGGATCGCATCTTTCCTGTCTGCTCCCAGAACAGTTTGTACAGACACATGCTCCACAGAAAATTGCTCCTGTGCTTTTAGGATGCAATAAGAAAAATAAAACAACAAAAGCCAAAGAAGAGGGAAATGCACAAAACCATTTGATTTAGACAAAGATGGACACTGCTTATTTCTGCACTCCTGGGATGGGCATGTATGTTATCGCTCAAGTCATCCAAAACCAGTGAAGCCTCCAGGCTGCATCTAGAGCCCCTCTCAGCTGTAGCAAGACCAGCTCCTGAGACTGCAAGAAAAGGAAATGAAATGCGAGGCTGGGATCATTACTTTGAAACTATAAGCTCGTGCCACTGAACCAAGGCCTGTTATATCGACATGGGTTTGTGTCACCCCAGCAGCAGAGATCATTCTCCATCTTCGCTTGCTCGGCTCCCCTCCTCCCAGGACAGCAGTACTCTGCAATGCTCTGTGAAGTCTAGCTACAGAAAAACTCCCAACACCTTGCCCAGCAGGCTTAAGTTATAAGGCTGAGCTACTGCAGAGCGAAAAGTACCCTGCTGACTGCTCCACCACGCTCGGAAGCTGCTGGCAAAGCACAAAGTGCCACTCGCAGAGGAGCAAATAGCAAAACCCCCAAGTTTCCTTCCCTGGGGCAGACAGCCTAGAGGGGAGTGATGCTTCTTAAAGCCTCCAGTATTTAAAAGGCACTGAATTTGTACCTCAGCTGTTACACAAGATGCTCCTACTCTGTGTCTTCAGTCACCAGCTTGGGCAGCAGCTCTCAGGGATGGAGACAACCCTACTTGCCAGTGAGACCTGGGCTGAGAAGGTGGAGGGCAACTACTGGCCATGCAGCCCACATGCTATGCCTTTGCTTCCTCTGTTTTATGTGAAAGTGAATACTAAACCCAACCCTGATGGTTACCATGATGTTATGTGAGCATCCTACCTTAGCATGTATTGCAAACCCACCACACCAACAACCCCTTAGTCCACCTGATTATAACTTCTAGGGAAACTGAGGTGAAGAAGTCTGATATATCAACCCATCCTGTATCCCCTTCTAATGAGTCTAGGAGGAGGAAAAGGAAAAGACTGCCAAGAACTTAAAGACTCTCAGCCTCTCTTCCCAGCGCAACGTTCCTGCATGTTAGTTTTCCTTGAAAATGTGTTTTTACTCAGTACTCTTTGTTAAACAAGAAAGGGAGGACATGTCCCTCTGCAGCAGGACGGAGAAGGCTGCTCCTTTAAGACCTCTCCTGGATGCCCTTTCCCTTTGAGATGACTGTCCTCGACTCCCTCATCTCCCTCCCTTTGATTTAAGAGTTCCTCTCCTGGCCCTGACAGTAAGGTATTTCTGTCCCACAGATTATAACTCACTCTGGGCTATTATTCAACTCCCAAGCCCTGGCCCTGCTGCATTTAGTCCAAACATAATATCCTTCATGCATATATTATCTGTCTCCCTATTATCTGGAATCATTTCGGAATTAAATTTCAGTCCTGCAATATTGGCTTGAAGAGCGGCTCGCTTTATGGGCTAGTCAAAGGTTAGAATACCAATCAAAATAACACTGCCGATGCAGAGAGACATTTTAATATTCCAAAACCCGGTAATTGTAAAAGGACATAATATTTTTTCCCTGATTACCCCAAAGGCAACACATGTTAACAAGGCGAGGGAGAGAGTGAAAGAAATTTCAGAGTTCAGACAGCTGCACAACAGATTTAAAGGAGAAGTGGTGACGGCTGCTGTGCTCCAGCCCCCGGAGCAGGAGGGGTCCCATGCCCATGACAGTGGTGCTCTGCTCCCTGGGATGCCAGCTCCTCCATCCCCAGCCTCGTAGCATTCATGCCACCCCTGGTCCCTCAGAGCCTTGGAGGGTGCTGTCACTGCAAGGGAACGGAGTGGACAGAGCTACGGGGAGATGGATGGTTGAAGATTATCACGGCAGAACAAACTGCTGTGATCAGCTGCAAAGGCCCAAATTAATTTCTGTTTGAACCAGAACTGATCTTTTTAGGAAAAAAACTTTCCTTCCTGAGCTAGAGAATGCACTACAGCCCTTAGTAAATTTTTCCAATGGTTAATTACCCTCACTGTAAAAATCTGCACCTGAATTACCTCACTTTAGCTTCCAGGCACTGGAACTGCTTATGCATTTCTCTTCATTGGTGACCTCATAGCAGCCTCTCAATATCTGGAGGGAGCCTGTAAGGATGCTGGGGAGGGACTTTTCATCAGGGACTGCAGTGATAGATGATGGGTTCAAACTTAAACAGGGGAAGTTTAGGTTAGATACAAGGAAGAAGTTCCTTACTGTGAGGGTGGTGAGGCTCTGAAACAGGTTGCCCAAAGAAGTGGTAAATGGTCCATCCCTGGCAGATGGGCCAGGTTCAAGGCCAGGTTGGACAGAGTCTTGGGTGACATGGTCTAGTGTGAGGCATCCCTGCCCATGGCAGGAGGGTTGGAACTGGATGATCTTAAGGTCCTTTCCAACCCTAATTATTCTATGATTCTATGACTGTAGTGATAGGACAAGGGGTAACAGGTTCAAACTTTAACAGGGAAGACTTAGGTTAGATAGAAGAAAGAAGTTCTTTACTGTGAGGGTGGTGAGGCACTGGAACAGGCTGCCCAAGGACATTGTGAATGCCCCATCCCTGACAACGTTCAAGGCCGGGCTGGACAGGGCCTTGAGCAACCTGGTCTAGTGAGGTGTCCCTGCCCATGTCAGGGGGGTTGGAACTGGATGATCTTAAGGTCCTTTCCAATCCAAACCATTCTATGATTCTACGCTTTTCTCTGCTAGGCTGAAGAAGCCTCTCACCACATTTTGGCTCTCCCTTTAGATACGATACTTAGGGGCTACAGCCAAGTCTCCCTTACCCTTCTCTCCAGTACCTTAAGTGGCTCCCAGGGTCTTTACTGCATGGCGAGTGTTCCCATGGGTCTTACAACTCTTGTCTGTCTTCAAGTCTCCAGAATTCTTTGCGATGCAGAGATGGGACCCAGCATCCCATACCAGTCAAGCCAATCCCAAAGAAAGGGATGATCCATCCCCTCTGCTCCTACTCACCATTGCCTGTTTATAAATCCAAAGCAGCCGCCTCCTGGATGCAGTATCTGCACGCTTTATCGAAGATGATTTTTATGTTTTCTTTCAGGGCATTGATAAAAGTGTTAAATACAAGAGGTCTGAGAAATAGATCCCTGTGGGACCCCACTAGGAAGACATGCACTCCATGATGATTATCCATTTACAATTAAATGCTAGGAGCTGTCAGTTTGCTCGTTCTTAATCAATGTAATGTGTGCCATGTTGATTTTGTATCACTCTTGTTTCTTAATCAAAATGTCATAAGGTACCAAGTCAAATGCCTTCCAGAAGTATATTACATTGACATGGTTACCTTTATCAACCAAACATGTAGTCTCATAAAAAAAATATCAAGTTACTTTGAAAAAGATCTAGTTTCCATAAATCCACATTGATTGGCATTATATTACCCTCTTTTCATTCTTTATTAATCAACTATGATATCTGGCTTTTCATTACTATGCCCAGAATTAATGTCAAGCTGATAGGGCTATAATTACTTCATCGGTCATCCCATTTGCCCTTCTAAATTACTGGTACAACATTAGCTTTCTTCCAGTCCTCTAGAACTTCCCCCATGTTCAAAGACTTATTAACAGTCCGGGGCTTCTCAGCCAGCTCTTCAAAAACTCTTGTAAACCAGCCATGCAAAATGCCAACTGAAAGCCACCACTTTATCAGAAAATTGTGTTGTAACAGCAGACCTCTTGCTCAGCAATAGGACCTTCTCTGCCTTTCTGTAAATACAGAACTACGCATTTATTAAACACAGTCATTTTGCTGTTATAAGCAATTCCTTCAATTTCCTTCCAGCTGTGAACCAATGCCACTGCACAGACACTTTTATTTGCTAATCTCCATGGAAAAGACACTTTTAGTCCCCTTAGCGCTGGAGTCACGCTTCTTGTGTTTCCTTTCACAGCCTCTCCCCTTCCTGCCTTCTGAGAGAGACTTTCCAAAGCCAAGAGGTCCATAGCCAAGTGTGAGGAGCCCAGGAAAGCACAGCTCCCACTGAAGGAAGGTGTGACAGGATTTGGGAGCACTCACCCATGCTGCAAACCAGCAAAGCACTGAGCACTGGGTGTATATGAACAGCTCTTCGCAGTTAAGTGGCAACATCTTTTCATGTGTTTGATGTTTGCCCAAGGAGTCCTGCTCTGTCATTTCTAATCTTCCTAAGCATTTCATGTTCCCTACAGCCAGTAACTCTTAACAATCACAGTAAGTCCTCAAGAAGTTAGACCTCACAAAAGCAACTCCAAACCATTTCTCAGTTATACCCATTTCAACATTCTTCATCCAAAGCACTCAAGACACTTCAGCACCAAGTGCCTAAGACACACTCAGAGTTCCTCCTCCCACCCCAAAGGCAGAAGGAATTGTTAATTCAGAGGAGAGACAAAAAGCTGTTAGCAAACCTTTGTTTGTTTAAGATGTGTTTATTTCTAGTTGCCAAATATTAACAAAAACATCCTATTACAGGCTTCCTCTGTTAAATATCACAATGTGGGTAGGTGACCTTAAAACATTTGTGCATTGTAATAATAGTTTGTTTCCAACTAGGAGCATCTAGATACCAACAAAGGCTGGGCCTGGAAAAGGCCAGCTCTGCACACAGCCATGGTACCCTCAACATGATCACGCTGCACTCCTAAGGCTCTGTCACCTCTGTTTCGTGATGCCCAGAGAAGGAAAGTTGCATTTCTCCACACACATCATTCAACCCCTGCCTTTCATAAAAACTCTTCTGCATTTCAGGAGGACTTGGACTCATTTTCTGTCACTTCTTAAGGAACTGCTCGCTATTCCTGTACCTAAAGATATGCTGCCCTCTGTGAACAGAAATCAAAGACGGTCAAACATGCCAGGACAGCTGACTTGATAAAGGGGCAGCTCTGTGATGAGTATGAAGATTGTATTTTTAAACAAAATAAATAAAATATAATTTGGAAAACAAAGAATAGACTAAAACCTTAGTGGGTACATAAACCACTTTTAACCACATTACATCCAGAGAAATGGAAGATCAGGACAGTGTACACAGTGTTAAAAATAGCTTCCACAACCCAGTTCTAGTTACAGAGCCAGCAAGTATCTTTGTGCCAGTCCTCTGACAAGTTATGCTATGCTGGAAGAGACACAATTAAGCAAGAGTATGGCAGAGGTCTCAAGAATAACACAGGGGAGAAGAACTGGAAACGCTTATTTGCTCTTTCACACAATGCAAGACCTCAGCCCAAGAAAATGATCTGACAGTAGGATTAAAAGAAACAAAAGGACCTGCATCTTCACACAACATATGGATAAACAGAGTATAATTAATGCATAATCAAACAGCAAAACGCATTGCTGCAGGATGATGTAGAAATCGAAACATAAGCAGATTCAGAAAAAGATGCACAAATTTCTGCTAGGCAGATGTGGTAAAAACAATGGGTACTAGACACAGTGGTCCAAAGGTGGTCACCAGCTCTCAATCCTTGAAGAGACAATTGCTGGGAACCAGAGAAAGCTGACTTGAACTGACAGTCTGGGCTAGACCTTTGGTTTGGCTATTTTTATGCCCTCAGCATCCTTCTGATGTTTTTCTTGCACAAGCTGATTCTAAGAAAATTTAGCTTCACCCCCCCCTTCTTTTACCTCCTCCCTCCATCGAACCACCCTCCCCTCTGTGTCCTGCTGCCGATCCAGTGATGCTGACACTCCTCCTGCTTGCTGGGTTTCCCATTCCCAGGCTCTTGGCCACTCTGCAATCGTAGGCACCTTGTCCTCAGCCTAACACAGCTCCATCACAGGACCAACCATGCTGCTAACTGAAGCAGGACCTGGAACGATAAACCACAGAGGCTCCTGAAAAAGCAAAGGGAGCACGAACGAGAGCTGATCCTTCTGTTAGAACAAGCACTACTGAATTTAGCCAGGCTACCTGAGGATGCTCTTGGGGCAGCAGCTTGGTTGTAGCTTGTTAGCTGCAGCAGCTTTCCTTTTCACACAGATCTTGACCCAACAGCCTCCTGGTTTCTGCATATATTACTCCACTGGTGTCCTTCTCTCCTGACACAAAGCACTCTCTACTATTTCTATCAGCATCTAGCTCCAACAATGTAGCTCAGGTTCTGCACCTCATTCCTAACCCACAGGGCCTCTGTGGATCCACATGACAGGTACATAAGGAGAACTGGCAGATGGGATGCTGGCTCTCTATTGAGATGGTTTAGGGGGATATCTGAAATGCTGCAGCATTCAGAGAAAGCCTCCTCTGCTTTCTGCTGCCCTCCCACAACGCTGAGCTGATCGAAGAGAAGAACATGATAACTCTCTGCCCCGAGTCAGCTCTGCACTGACAGTTCACTAGAGATACAAGATCGCTCAGTGACATTAAAAATGTCAGCAAACACCGATCAGGCTTGACAGAAGGGATGCATTAGCAGGCTGGGGGGACACAGGGCAAGGTAAAACTTCAGCGAACACAGTCAAGTGCACAGGCAGCTTTTCTCCCTCTGTCCTCCACACATGGCTTTTTCACAGATCTCAAGGTACTGTGGCCACCAGCACAGCAGTCAGATGTGGAGCTCACCACCACCTGCATAGCCAGATCAATCCAAAAAGGTTTGCCTTGGCAACACAAGCATGGTAGCTACCAGGGGCCAATTCCTGTCTTCAGCTTGCCTGGGAGGGAAGTCTTGGAAACTGTGAAAGAGGCCTGGAGCCACAGGGTTCTCACCTCAACTGCTCCTGCAGTGAAGAAGTAACAATGGAAGAGTTTATTGGAGAATGAACCCTGAGAAAGACTATCTCACTACTACAGGAAGAGGAACCACTGAGCTCTGGAGCATCCTGTCCTCTGGTACCGTGAGCATGGACAAGGACTGTTTCTTCAAATGATACAAAACGGAGACAAACAGGCGCTGAAGCCATGTATGCACAGGCAGAGAGAATCTGAAACATATTTTGTTGCTACTGCACTACACACAGGTACATAAACATGTCTGCCCCATACACACACCTTTCCATATGTAATCCCACTCTTCTACATCGCCTTGTATTTGCATCAACAGCTTCCTGACTCAGAAGGGTTCTCTTGTTCTGCTCACAAACAGAGACCCAAAGGAGAGACAGCAGATGCAGGTGGGGCCATCCTGCAGGAAAATGCTCAGTCACACATGCCTGTTTTCTTGATACCTAAAACATCCAAGACTTTCCATTATTCATAGCCTAGAAATTAGCAGCTTCACACCCCACACCCCCCCGCCTTCACTTCATGGGTCAGGTCAGAGGCAGACAGCCTAGGAGGTATTTCTAAGTCAGGAACATGCCAGAAGGAGGGGAAAAGGGGCCACCTGAACTATACAGGGAAGAACAGGGGAGCTAGATACCTGTCCGCTCTTATTTGTCTCACACTGGGAGCTCACTCAAAAGATACTGAGGCTTATTGGGTGCAGGTGCTTGGACAGAATTACTTATTTAGGATGGTAATCCTCTCTTGTGACCCCTTCAGAGAACTGGGCAGGGGAACACTTCACTGCAACAGCTTCCCTCCTCCTCCTGCCTTCAGCTCTGTGCTTAGGACTTCATGGATGCTCAACTTAGTATCACAGTATTTCCTGAAGTACAATACACAAAACACTCATCTTGAAGAACAGCCACTTGCCTGGATGTCCACATTATGATGAATCCCAGCTCCTAACATGCTAAATCCAGGAGCTTTGAACTACTGGAAAGAGCTGTAAGTCATTCATCCTGAGGCCCACAGGAGGAACATGGCTGGATCAACCTACTTCTTAAAAACATCACAGCATATAGGGATTTTTTTATTTATTTATTTTTAAGTATTATTATTCTGCAGCCATCAACCTGCTGGTTATGTAGCTGCTATCCATTCACCGGAAGTTTAGTGAACTTCAAATGGCGATCATTAATGGTCACTGAACTGCAGAATGCCCCAATGTGCTTTCAGATTTCATTTACCAAGGACCAGCAACCAGCCAAAAGATTTGCTCTGACAGCAGGGAAATACAAGACCCTTTGACAAGTTCAGCTGGGAATGTGCTGCCAGCATCCCTTGTTAAGTTCATGTTCTACCCTATTTGATGGAACAGATCATGCAAATTGTCCTTCTGCCTGTCACTCATGCTTCCATTTAAAACAATAAATAAATAAAAGAACAAAAGAAAAGCCCACAATGAGCTGTTTACAAGCAAATTCCACTTACCGAGACCCCTAATTATCAGGAAAAGATGCAGAAACCCAAATAAAACATTACATTTGATGGGGGGAGGGAATCTTAACCAGGAGAGCCACCCCAGCTTCTCTCATGCACAGACCCCAGCCTTTCCCCTCACCCTGCTACTGCTTGTAATCACACTTGTTCTTTTCTTCCCACTTTGATTTGTGACTTACGGCATCACCATATTTTATTGTGCAGACAGAACAGCAGTGCCAGGAGACCCTGTGGATGCACAGCAAGCTGCTCTGTAACCACCCAGAGAAGGCGTGGAGCAACACAAGGCACCAGACAGTAAAGTCCGAGGCATTTTGCTTTGCAAAGTGATCACCAGTCTCTTAGGTGGATGTGCTGCTGAGACATCTTCCCTTCCTCACACCACAGAGGGAAATGCTGATTTTTATACTGGAACATTTCCACATTTATCAACTAGACTTTGAACTGAAGGGAACGGTGCTCCTAGGAGCTTTATACGGCTGCAAAACAAAACGGAGTCAGCAACACTGAGGCCAATACAACCTTCAGTTGCAGAGGGGCCTCACAGTGTCCCATTATTATATGGAGACACCGCACTGT
Source organism: Nestor notabilis (assembly GCF_000696875.1). NCBI lineage: Eukaryota > Metazoa > Chordata > Aves > Psittaciformes > Psittacidae > Nestor > Nestor notabilis. Next base: position 78,993 of record NW_009919632.1, read on the forward strand.
GCCTGCCACAATGGGATTCTCCTCAGCTGCAGAACACATCCCATCAAGTATAGTAAGACTCTATTAGAGGAGATACAATAGGGAGCTGAAGGACTCGCTCAGCCCAGCTTCTGAGAAAATAACTCATTTCAATGCAAAACAGCAGTAGTTATTAGACACCTCCTTAAAGAGGAAAGGAGAAGGGCAAGGGGAGGGGGGGACTGAAGGAGACCATGGCAGTTTGGGTAAAAGTACCTTTTTCAGATTAATCCACTGTTTGAAGTAATCAGCAACCGGCAGCCCTAAGTACTGGCATTGTCCTGGTAACCTGTAAGAGAGAAGAGAGAGCAGGTTTGATTCAATCAGTGTCCTGACAACACAAACTCTGTTTTCTTAAGTGCATTTCGTTCTGAGACGGAAGAGACCCTCAAGTCTGCTGTAACATGCTGCATGTCAGAAGGACCATAGCTCTCGGCAAAAAAGAATATCTCACGAGAGCACAGCTTGGCTGAAGACTTACTTACATCCAGCCACATCCAGGCTGCTGACACCTTTCACACTGATCATTTTGAACAGGAGCCGTGTGCAAGCGCAGCATGCAGCTCTGCTCCACAGTGGCTAACGCAAACATGACTGGAGCATCCAGGCTGTCCTTTGCTAAGTGAACACATCACAAAACCCGCAAAACCATCCTGCTCAGCCAGTGGCTCACAGGGCAAGCAGAAGGACTGACGATTCTCCTGTCATGCCCTGGTGCTTTTCCATTTGGACTTTACAGTTAAAACACCGAATGAGACATGAAGAAGGGAAGGAGGCATGACTGCATTCATTTTTTAGGTAGTAATGCTGCTGGACCAACATTTTAGGGCTAAGAAAGCTGCTTTCCAAGCACATGCTTGGAAGAGGAGAGCAGTCACAACTCTGAAGATACAAGGTGCTCTGTCACACTACGGGTTGGAGCACCAGCAGCCAGACCTGCAAGCACACACAGAATGGTTCAGGTTGGAAAGGACCTTATGATATCTTAACATTTCCCTTCCTACAGCAACCTGCAGAACAGGGCTCACAAAACAAAATGGCACTTGTAAGGGAATTTCCTGAAGGGACAGGAGGACCCCAGGATTTGGAAGCTGTTTATCCCACACTCTGGTGTGTTTTGGCAGGGGAGCTACGATGTGCCCCTCAGACGGGGAAGGCTGAGTCACAAAGCCAAGCAGCTTCAGCCAAGTCTGTGCAAGGAGATGAGTTATGGGAGTTTTCCCTGGCCAGTTTGATCTGATCAAGAGTAATTGATGGATCTTGTTCATTCACATACTGCTGAGCAAGCCTGGGGCACTGGTCACAGGATCTTTAACTGAAGCAAAGGAACATCCCAAATAAATATGTCAACTAAATAAATGACTAAATTAGAGCCATTTGTGCATGTTAAAAGCCACAACCCCAGAAATCGGCTTTTGCAAACAGAGGGGGTGGGGAATCTCACAACTTCCTCAGGCACTTGGGAGGTTGTAGAGGAGGAGGGAAGAGCTGTGAGTACCAGCATCTGCTGCTTAAACATCCCAACACAGACCATATCCAGGGCAGTCGTCTCCCACTCCTCCATAGAGGAAAGAGCTAC
>NW_009919632.1:80620-92974 GCF_000696875.1 Nestor notabilis
TAGACTGGACTTCAGAATCAAGGCTGAAATTCAGGAACAAGTTCTGATCAGATGTGGATACAAGCTAGATACACCACCTTGAGCCGGACCTGAGTGTTCAGCCCAGCTCCAACCACTTTGGTGAACAGGGCAGCTTCTCTTCAGACCTACAGTTTCCCAAGTACAGAGATGAAGGAGGGACACAGATAATGCACTTGCAGATAACTTGAGACTCGGGGTAGAACAGTACCAGAGTGATTTGATGTCAGTGCTGCCTCCACTTCTACAGGAAGAAAAGGAAGGAAGCTCGCAAACATATCCAGAAGAATCTCCTAGGAATATCTGGACAATGGAGCCAGCAGGCACTGTGACCCACCAGTGTACTGGGTTTGTGAGCCCTGCTTAGGCTAAGAAAGAAATAGACTCCCTGTGCCAAAACCAAATGCCTGGTCATTATATTGGAGCAATAATTCAAATCATACAAACACAGTTGAATACGGAGGTCCAGAGAAATTTTTCTGAAAGCAGGAAGCCTATCAACAAGCTTGCAAGGATTAGGGCTATGGCAATTTGCAGGCTAAGCAATGTGACTTGACAGCACAGTCTCATCTCTGGCCATGGCTCATCTGATGCTAGCACCATCACGCTGAAATAAACCACCTGGAGTCACTCCCCACAATTGCATAGCTGTCACATAAATAGCAGCCTGGTCCATGCATTTTACTGCCATTACATGTATGTCCATGACATCCTGTAGTTGAACAGACCCCACCAGCCCCAACCAGCATGCTAAGAAAGCTCTTTCTCCAGGAAAGCTGCTTTCTTCTGGTGCCCAAATCAAAAAAGATCACAAGAAAAGGAGCCATCTAAACCAAATGATCCATCTAAACACACACATGCAAGCAGCTCAACCTCTCTCAGACTGCTCACATTTAGCTAGAGAGGATGATAACAGGAGTTATCAAAAGGTATGTTACTAAAAGCAGAGTTTCTCTTCCTAACCCAAGAGGTTTTCCTTAATACAGGTCTCATTGATAATATTCCCAGTTAGAGGAATAATTATCAATTCACCTAATGTTGGTATAGGGCCCAGAAGAAGCAAGTACAGCATTGTTCTTGTTAGCCACAGGAATTGACAGCTAACCACCCAGTGCAATGAATGACATCTAAAGCATTTCCCTCCCTGTGGGACCAACAGGCCCAGCAAACTGGACAGTCTGGTTCTATTTCCACCCAGAGACTGATGGCAGTATGCCCTGGGCGCTGGACAGTGGGTCTTTAATTGGAGAAAATAAATGCTCCAAATAAATATGTCAACTAAATAAATGGCATGTTTTTGCAAACAAGTAACAACCCCAGAAACCGCCACACACTGAAGCTGTGTGACCTAAGGACATTCCCCCTCCCCCTCTGCATTTGTGTCCCCTCATTTCACACTAGCATCACAGAGACTTCACCAAGTTTTTCAAGCATTACAAGACCTATGCTCATGCTATAACCTGGGCTTGCTGTCAGGAGCATGGACCAAAGCATCAGTCTACTCCCCAAGCTGGAAGATGCAGTAGGGATACAGCTGCTCAATGGGCTTGCCTTCAGCAAAGAATTGCTGCATGGGTCTGCTCTAGTCTGGGTACAAAGCACTGCCAGCACAGGGAAAAAGGGACTCTCACTGCACATAAACCAGGTCCCCACGGAGCTATGGGGAGGAAAAGAGCCCTGCAATGTCTCTTCCTCAGGTCCAAGCTCACCACTTGCAGTGGTCCCTCTGCACTCCTAGCCTGGCAATGAGGCAGGAGTTTCTGCAGATGTCTCCTCCAGGTTGGAGTGAACAAGGCACATGTGTGGCTCTCCTGGGGAATAGAAGTGCCAAGGCCTGTAAGGAAGTATCTTCATTTATCAGGGCCACCATTCACTTGAGCAGCTCATTTGGTAAACATGCTTTTATGCTCAGTACAGCTTCTTGCTTTTGCAGAAGTCAACCTTGCTCACTGGGGGCAGCTTTGCTTGAGCAAAGAGTTTGGCATTTGACCCTCTCTCAGGTAATGGAAAAGAGAAATGATGGCACATTTCACTGCATTCAACTTCCCATGATCCTTCCAGCTGTTGAATGTGATCTCGCTCTCTCCCCAAACACGGAAGCTCTCACTCCTTGGGAAGGAAGATGGCTTTCAAAACCACTCCATCAGGCAAATACCGTGGCCTCAGGTATGACTGCACTTGATAGAGAGAAACCTGAAAACGGCTGTGGGATTTTCCAGCCTCCAACGCAGCTCTGGCAAAGTCTGTTCTCCCAGCAGCAGAGATGGGAGCACACAACCTCCGCCTGCTCCCAAAATGCAGATCTCCTTTGGGCAGAAAAGTGAGTGACATCAGGTATCACACTCTCCTCCACCAGCCAAGCAAGTCCAAGTCCTCCTTGGACTGTGGTCAGCATTGGCAGCTCTGCGCCATTTTCAGAAAGCTTTCATCACCCCAGGTTCTGATTTCCATCCATCCCTGCTCCTCCACTCTGCAGGGTAAATGGGGCCCAGAGATGAACAGGATGCAAATAGGAGGCGAGGTGACACGGCTGCATTTCTCCCATTGAAGCCAGCTCTCTCCAAGGCGGCAAGAAGCGCACAGCTCGGCAGTGATAAACGGCCTTGCTTTAGTTATCACTTTCCTTAAGTTAAGGAGAGCAGCCTAGTGATGGATGGGCTGGAATTCGGTTATAAGGAAAGGCTGTCAGCCAGAGTTGCCTATCTCCACACACATTTAGCAGGGCGTCATTATGCGATGGCATGGAGTTAAAATATGACCAAGGGTATTGAAAGAAAAAGAACAGGATTAAAAAAAAGCAAATTGAGCAACAATAAAGGAGCATGAGGCAAGAATGTTATCGGACTAGTGACACCTTTTATCTCAGTCTGGTTAGCTAGAGCAGGGCACAAATTGGTCCTTCCTCCACTATTGTATCCTCTTGTACAAACAGAGGCAGATAAAATGTGTCACCAGCGCGATAGCATATCAATTTAACCCTAATTATCTGGGGGGTCAAACTAAGAAATAGGGGATTCTCATTTCAACAGGTTCCTCCATCTCTGCTCAGAGCCACCACATTAATATGGAAGGAGGAGGGGCAGCATAATTGATTTCCATCACTCAGGTGGTCGTGGCATATAAAAAATTAATGCTTGGTTCTCCCAGCTAATCAGAGCCGGTTAACGTCCATCTGCTTCTGGGTTCAGGATGTCAGGAGACAAAGAAATTGGGCCACTTTCTACACACTGGGTGTATTGATATTAAGCCTGTTAAAAGAACAAGCACCTCTATGAGAAAGATAAAGGGACATTAAATCTTGGGTTTTATAGACCTGGTCTCAGCCTTCAAAAAAATCTATGCCCTGAAAACCTTGTGATGTAAGAGATGCAGAACATTTTAATTGTGTCCTGGCCATGCCCATTGCACTGGGCTGCAAAGGAAAGGGCAGGCAGGCTCCTGCTCTGGAAATCTTCACTGAAGGAGGGCTGGAAAGCCCGAAGGAAGCTGCCTGGATGCTGCAGCACACAACAGCAACAAGGTGATAGCCAAAGAGAGGAGGCGTCAAGCCACTTGCACCCTAGTTCGAAGCAAGGCTGGTCAAGGCATCGCTCTGGGCCATGTGGCACAGAGCTGCTGCCTTGATGTAGAGTGTGATGTCTGCCAGGCCAAGAGGAACGCCTGGGTGCCCTCTCCCAGCAGAGAAAGCTGGTGAGGGAGAAACATCCTGTGTTAAGGCATCTGAGATGTTTTAACAGAGCAACAGCACCCTGACAGGCAAAGCCACATCCATCTGCACTGAACCTCAAGCGAGCTGGAGCCAAGCTAGGAATTCAAAGCGGTTTAGGTAAACCCACACCCTCCCAAAGAGGCAGCCTCAGACTGAGGTCCAAACTTGGTTAAAACACTAAGCCCCAGCTCAGCCCAAGCCACATCACAGCCTGAAGCAATTAAAGCCTGCTGGCACACACCTCCAAAAAACCTCCCAAACTCCAACTGCCCCATTCCGGTTATACTGGGAGCAGCTTTCCTGTATAACCCAAGCTTTGGCAGACAGATATCTCCACCCCAGTGCTGGAGTCACTATGTTACTCAGTGCAAAGAGGCAAGAGCTGAGCCAGTCTCCCCTCATGCTTCTGTCCGCAGTGAAGGAAGAAGGGATGAACTCCCTGCCAGACCTCTGACACCCCACTTCACATACTCCTCAGCCCCACAGTCCTGCCAAGGGGTCAGGGGAACCCTCCTGCCCTTAATTCCTACTGGATGAGCCCTGGCCAGGTGACTGCACCTTGCTCTCGCTAAGAATATCCATGGTGCTTCCCTCTCTGCCCCCATCAGTGCAGGACAAACCACTCCAGCATGGCTGTACTTAAAATTCACAAGCACTAGCTGTGGAAAGACAATACATGTGGAGAGGGTCTGAAAAGCCCTGGGCTTTCACAGAAACCATGAGACAGATCCCATCTCCCTGCCTCTCTGCTTTCCTTCCACCCTTTCAGTTCTCTCAACCACCCCCAAAGTTGTCACAGTGCAACAAGCCTATGAGCCACACATCAGCTTTAAATATCAGCATGCGTGAAGCAGAAACATGAGAGCAGGGAAGTGGGAACAGACAGAGCAAGCCTCCATCGCCTGTCAGGAAACACTAATGAATTTCAGCACCAGCAGCCATTGCCTCAGACGGGCTAGTGAGAGGAAGAGACGGAGTTACAGTAAGGAGCCTTTGCAGGAGCAGCCTGCCTTCTTTCAAAGCTCCCTGTTAATAAATGTCATTGCTGAGTGGGCTGCAGCAGTCCTCAAGCTGGAATGGGGTGGGCTGGGGGAGAGACAGGCAACTGACAGTGCTCAGGATGCCTGGACAGCACAGCCTTTTCTTCTGCTGCATCCCCAGACAAGAGCCAGGATAAGGAAGCAGATGGGACATCACCACTGGCATGAAGCTGTCTTCCATTAAGGTTCCAGTACCCAAATAATGACCTCCACCAAGCGTCCAGCCCCAACATCCCCCAGTATTGTTCACTGGGATGGACGAAGGCTCTACAAGGGAATGGTGTTTGGGATGAGCAGGGGGATGCAGAGACATCCAGACATGCTGCCTGCATTCCTGGCAGCAGCAAAGGGTTACAGAGCAGTCTGTCCCTTTGGTAACACAAATGCATTCCTGAGGCAGCACAGGAAGAAGCATCTAGCGCAGGGCACCACATGGCAACCGCACCGATGCACAACATGAAGGTCAATGCAAGTCTTCTTTACAAATGTCAACCTGTCATCTCTGGATATTAATGAGGGCTGACCAGCAGCTAAAATGCGCCCATGATCCATTAGTAATAAGAGAGACATGATGCAGGAGAAGAGCACACACCATGGCATATGGAGGCACCAGTGGGTCTGCAGGGCCTGGGGAGGTGTGGTCATGCACAAGATAACTAGGGCCACTCCAACTGCCCAGGAAGGAAAGCAGTCCCCACACAAAGCCCTTCACTGGAGTGTGTGTTATCTTTTCCCATCAACCTTTAATTGGATTAGTGTAATGAGGCCAAAAACTCAGGCTAAGCAGCGAGGCTAATACCTGGCACTTTCAGACCTTCCTTTCTTTTTCTGTGATGCCCATTCTGGACAGTGCTGCTTTCTCTCTCTACCAGGCACATGCCTGCCTAGGAGGCTTAAAAGGGAAGGTGCAAGCCTTAACACTTGGGACTTAACAGCAGCACTAGTTGAAATGCTTGAACAACCATCATATGCTAACAGTTGGATCCCTCTTCTCTAAATTTTTACTGGGTACTAAGAAATTTGGGAGATCCCCAACACCATGCTTTCCAAGCAGTGAGGCTATGAATGGAAAAAAACCTGTTACCCCAGATTGCAGCCAGAGTAATGTATATGCTAGGAAAATAATTCTGCCACAAAAAGCACACAGGGCAAGTGGCTCATTGTGACTCACTTGTCCTGCAAAGCACTGTGTACCTACCACTGCCATCAACCTTAATGAAACACGAAGGCATTTAACACCATGTGAGATCTGGCCCTTTTATGGGTATCTGTCTGCGTGTCAGCTAGATACTGGCAGAGATGCTATCTCAACATTAAAAGCAAGGCTGTAACACAGCAGGTATTCAGCCTCCAACAGAAGATGTTCATCAACAATTGCACACACATGATGCTACAATAAATCTATGTGCTACTGCTTAACAGCTTCTCTTAAAAAGATTCATAGCTCTATTTACATGGCCTGATTCTGCTGCTATGCCATGTGGGAGTAAACCTGGAGTAACTCTACCTGGAGTTAGTATGTAGCCAGTGAGAGTAAGATCAGAATTGAACCTTTTGATTTTTAAATAACTACTTAATTACCATGCAGGAAACCAGAGCTCGATGCCTCCACAGTTCAGCTGAGGTTAGGAGTGCAGCCGGCAGAAGCTTTGCACTCCTCCATACTAAGTCTTCCAGATCAGGGAAGGGGTAAAGCAAATGCTTTCACCAGCCCTTCCAGACAGGGAGGACAACTAGGTGGATTTCCTTTTGACATCAGAAATGCATGGTGCTGCTCCCAAGGAAAGAGAAACTGGGATGTCTCCAAGGCTGAGGTCGCCCCTCCAGCCTTGGGAACATGACAGTATGAAAACCCTTTAAAAACAGATTTCTACACATGAGCTTGCTGTGACAGTCCATCTGCTTACTAAATATGATGTTATACAGCATATTATGAATAAGAGAATACAAAATTGGATACTGTGTACAGCTACCACACAAGCATGTTTTCAGTGAAAGTCACCCATCACAACCACAGGCTGCAACAATTCCAATGTGTTATTATGAAAAAACTCTTCCCCATGCAGGTAATAAAGCACTGGAACAGACTGGTGGTGGAATCCCCTCTGCTGTAGACATGCAAACCCGTCTGGAGAAGACCCTGAGCAACCTGATCCAAGTCTGAAGTTAGTTCTGCTTTGAGCAGGATTACAGATCTCTATTTAAATTATTCTGTGATGCACGCTGCAGTAGAGCCTGATTACACAGAGCGTGTCCTTTCTCCGTCTGTATAGTCTCTTATGAAGTCTTTCACACAGACACTAATTTAGTAATCGCCTAGTCCTCTGCATACTAGGTGTTTTAAGAGTGAGTCTTCAGACTCCTGCTGCAGAATACTGTAATTATGCACTGAGTAAGGGAATATATCTGATGCAATGGATGCACCCACAACGCATCGTGTCTAAGCCCCCTCAAAACCAAAACACGCACAAAACCTAAGCTAAAATTAAACATGCTTCTCTTCCCACTGCACAATTCCCATTCCAGAAGTACTTCCCAAAGGAAAATGGAGCATGGAAGACCTAGAGCAAGGTACTGCTCTAGAACTGACAAGTCACATCCTGTCCCAGTCCTTCCTTAGACCTGCTGTGCGACAGGCAGGAGCAAACCTTGCCTCTTCCATGCCTTGCCTGTCCAGACCATTTAGCATATAAACTCTTCAGGACGAGGGCTTCTCTGCTATGAGTCATAAACTGTTTAGTGCCTAATGGTAAAGCCTATAGACGCTTAACATAATACAATAATGTCACTTAAAGGCCATTAGTCTCCAGCCTAAACAGCATTTTTCCAGTCACAAAGGGGAGCTGCCAGCTCAGGAAGGCAGGATAAGGGACATGGGTGTCCAGTCGGGTCACGGGACTTGCAGACACCCGACGTGAAGCCCCAAGCCCAGCAAGCAGCATGGGGGAAAGCCATGGCAGCTCTAGCACTCAGAGCTTTATCAAACCACTTGAATCAGCTGAAAGCCCCTGCCTGGCCGAATGGAAAAACTCTCCACCTCCAGCCGTAGCTGTACTGCTTACAAGGGGGAAAGCACAGAAGGTGTCCAGCCTTCTACCTCACCTCTCTTCCCACTCACTGAAGCAGATCATCTATCTACAAGAAAATAGGCCACTCTCTCTTTCTTGTGATGCTGTTTGAACCCTTCTTCTTTCCTGGCACTGTCTCTGTCTTCCTCTGGCACACATCATCCAGGTCTCTTCTCAACTGACTTCTGTGCTTGCCTCCTCTTCCCTCCCACCAGTAAACAGAAGAGAGAAATCCTAGAGGGAGCCAGGCGGATGGGGCAAACCTCCTCCCCGTCCCCTCTGATGATGCACAACCCAAAATTACACGTACAACAGCTCCATGGGCTCTTGACACAGCCTCCAGGCTGGCAGCAGTAGGGAGCCTGACATATTGTGTCACAGAGTCTGAACACAGGTTTCTGTGCAGCTGCAAATTACATCTGCACAAGGGGAAACAAGTTTGTCTTTTCCTTGTGGGGAAGAGACTGCTCCCCACACTTCCAAGCATGAGCTGCCATTAGTATTTGCTTCACCAGAGAGAAGGAGCAGTGAATCCTCCAGAGCAAAGGACAAGTGCAGCAATTAGGATGCAGGGGCTGCGGGAGCTGTTTAACAGCACGACCCGGAGGTCAGTGCCGCCGACTCTCAGCCCTGCATAAATATTGTATGAGTCGGGGAGAGGGGCTGTTACAGCCACCCTCAGCACCAGCCCTCCCCCCTCCACCACTACTGCATACAGCCAGATACGCCAGCAACATTATTTACCGATGTGACAGTCAGGAAAATCACTTCAGTAACTAGGGGAATGGGGAAGAAGGCTGCTCAGTGAAGCAGGAGCCTGGGAGTGGGCTCCCACCTGCACCTTCTGCTTCCCCATTGCAGGGGCAATTGACACAGCCAATGCTCAGACTGGAGGATGACATACTACCAAGAACAAGGAGGGGAGGCTGTGAGCTCCCCTCTCAAAGGTTGCCCAGGGGTTTGATTATCAATGCTGCTGAAGGACACTTCAGCCAGCAGCTGCTTTGCAGTTTCCTACCAGTATCTCTGCTAGACCCTCCCTTTTGAGGGAGCTTTATAGCACTATAACAGGCTTTATAGAGAGCTTCCCCTCAGACTCTCTGTAGCTCTGCAGAAGGGTACCTACTCCAACACAGCCACAGGGGCCTCACCCCTGCAGAGGCTTGCCCAGTGCTGCTGTTTGGCACCAACATTTCACCAGTGATCTGTCCACTGCTTATTCTCTGAAGGATCGTCTTCACCTGCAGATTGAGCCACACTGACTGGCATCGTCCTTACTGCATCCTGGAAGGCCCTCTCATTCCTCTACCCATTGTGTTTTGCTGCAGATGTCAGTTGACCCCACATTTGCCATGATGTTCTGCACAAATCAAACCTACTTTCAGGTTTACCAAGACCGGAGGTTCCCAAGGACAAGGATCATTCTTCACCTGTACCAGAAGCCCATGAATTCCTAGGGGCACAGTGCCAATAAACCTTACTGCCCAAGGCAGCACAAGGGCTGCAAGACAGGAATACAGCTTGGATGTGCTTCTGCCCACAATACCCCTCCAGAAATCCTTCTGCTGCTCTGTGGCTGGTTGCTGAATCCAGGGAAAGCAGAAGCCCGGTTTTACCATTTGCAGCTTTCCTGAACTCGCTGTGCAATTAATGGGCTTAATTATTGATGGCAAAGGCAGGGAAGGGAGGAAAGAAAGAAAAAGCCAACGAGAAGGGAATGATGTGGGGGTGGCGGGCGCCAAAGGTCTCCAAAGATCTTCCCTCAGCCTAAAGCAGAGAAAGAGCCCCTAGCCGCTCTGCCGCTCCCACGGCCCTGCTCTAATGCTCCCTGACATGCCTCTGAAGACAGCGAGCTGTTTGCAGTCACCACCGTGATTTGTTAGTAATTATTTTCACGGTGTCACATTGCTGTCACTCTCTTAACAAAGAGACAGGCAGCCTGAGGCTGCCTGCAAGAAAGAACCAGCAGAGAAAAGGAATTGTCAGGCACCCAGGGATCCTCTTTGCTTCCTGGGTTTCACAACCAGAGTCCTTATCAGCTTCTGAAGAAACTTCTGAGGAGAAGGGGTAAGTCAGAATCATTTCCCATCCTGGTCACAGCAAGAGGAATTAATTACCTAGCCCTCTCCTAATTTCACCTTACCAGTAAATCTACTGCAAGACCCAGGTGCTTAGAGCCCCTTAAGCCAGCAATTTGCTTCAAGCCTGCAGCAAACACAAAAAAACTTTGGCAATTGATGACTTTTAGCACTCCCCTTGCAAGCGCCAATGTCTTTTCACGTGGTCTTGCCATTAGACCGCACTTCCCAAGCACAGCAACCCTGACGACAAACCCCTGCCTAAGCCTATCACCCTCTCACACATTAACCCTCCACACCAGCCATATGTGCCCTCCCTACACCCGTCTCATTCATTCCAACACACTGCTGTGCTCCGTGTGGCAGTAACATTTCACTTGGCATTTCGCAATGCCAGGGGACCTCGCAGCTTCCTCACACCTGAATTACACAGCCTTGCAGTCTCTGTTTTATCATACACAGCGTGTGACTTGACAAGAATCTCCCCTTGAACCAGCTCCCATCCATTCATCTCACACCTGCTGTGCAACCACAGCCATCCATCCTTTGGCTGACTTGTCAGTCCAAGGTAATCACTCCTTTCCCAAGAAGCATGGAGCTTGCTTGGGCCCCCAAGGAATGGAAGCTATTTTGGCACCTGAAGTATCACACCATATAGGGATATAGAGATGAAAGACTGAGACACCTGGCCAGCCAGCCCTTAAAGCACCCTTGATCTCTATATAGAGAGCAAGTGGACTTCCTCCAGAGCAACTCCAAGTTTGAATTACTCCTGGCAGAAGCATTCTTCCTTCTGCCTGCTTACTGATGGTACCATCAGGGCCATTCCCTGCAGCCACAGGGAAAACCTGGGTATTAGTTCACCCTCAAACAGGGAGAGTTCGGAAATACTAAGCCTCACAGTCTAAGAAAAACCCTCCTGCAATTAACTGCATGGAGGAGCACTAACTCAGAGGGCAGCTCCTTTTCAGGGGTCCTTTTAATAACCAAGAAATGGCACATACATGCTGTGAAGAATTAGGATCACCATAGGGAAGCTAAATGGTCCATAAAATGTAGCAGTTCTCTCGAGAGCTGGGAGCACAGCGAGCTGGAGGAGAGGTCTTGGCAACCTCCCACCAGCCTCCTCCCTCCGCCTGGTTTGTGAGGACACATGTGATTCCAGGCAGGGACACGGAGCTGAATTCAGCTGATGCCAAATCACCTCCAGACACTGGCAATAGTCAGTGCTGAGACCTGGATCAACACCCAGCTGGAACAACTGAATCAGGGAACTTAGAGATGACCAAGAAGCACCTATGGAGGGAAAACAGAAGGTTTCCAGACTGTAGGTGCTGGGCAGAGTGAAGGAGAAAGTCCTGCTAAAAGAGAGGCAAACAAAGCTGGTGTGACCAAGGCAGGATGAAGTCCTAGGCTGTACAAGCTTCCTGCACACAGCCCTGCCAGCACATCATTCCATGTCCTCAGTCCTCTTCCCCCAAACTGCTCTTTCTTCTAGTACCACCTCTCTGTGCCTCACATCATCGCTGGACCTGGTCCAGAGCAATCTTTAGGGTTCCAGGCTGAGGCCAAGCACCCTGGCCAAACACACAGAAAAAGGCAACTCCAGCGTGGAATGGACTTAGCTCAAAAGTTAGTCCACAGCTCCAGCATCCTCCCAAGAGTCCTGCACACACCCAGACATCCACTCCTGAGGATACGGAGAGTCGCTGGACAAGGCACATGACAATACGCTGGAGGGAAAATACCAGGGATGACCTCAAGATGGCCCAGTAGGTCTTTGCCAGCCAGGAGCTTCAGGAGGAAAGGGACTGAACCCATCCCGGAAAATGGCTCCCGACAGGAAACAAACATGCATAGAAAATAAAATGCTTTCAAGAAAGCTACTGACTCACACAACAGAGCAAGTGGAAGGGGAAGGATGCTGCTGCTCCCAGGCTGGCAGTATTTTTCAAGGAGACCCCTCTAAGCAGAGTAGCCACGAGAGCATCACTCCCAGCCAAGCCACTGGAAGGGCAGCCCTGGTGCCAACATACAACTGGCTTTGCTTCGGCTGGGAAGTAAGAAGAGCTGAGATCTAAAGGGAGACAGCTGACATTTTAGCCCCAGCATGAAGCACTATGGCTGTCTACCACTAGAAAAAACAAGCTTTTTGAAGTAATAAAGAAAATTCACACTTTGTGAAGCTAATCCTATTTTTCACACATGCCTCAGACAACAAAATTCAGATGGCAAACAGCCCTCCAGTGGTTCATCTGCTGCAGCCCCCAAGCCAACCAGCTTTTCAGTTCCCCAGGGCACAGGATAACCACGATGTTGAGTTGCTATCTTGCATACAGACAGAGGCCAGAGTGTGCTTTTTACCAAATATCCATTATAGAGCCATTGATTTTGAAACAGTTTTGCCTAAATTCACTACAACACTGCACACAGAATCCACC
>NW_009919632.1:93005-129167 GCF_000696875.1 Nestor notabilis
TGCATAGGGAATTATGATTCCTTAAGGTATGAGCAGATGACACCAAAACCAGTGGCTTGCCTTCAGTTCAGTGTGACTGTTTCCAAATACAGCTCTAGTTAAATTACCCAGGGATGGAAAATCCACTTTCTCTATTCATTGCCCCATCCCAATGGTTCAGCACAGGAAATAAAGTACTCGATGCAATGCCTGTCTCATTCCCTCACACACTGTAAATTTATTTTAAGTTTCTCCACCATCTTTCATGCTGTTTCCAACTTCTTTGGTCCTAATTCCCAGGCAGCAAAGTCTGTGCTCCCCAGAGTGCATCGGGCATCACAGCTCAATAAATCTGAGGCCACTACAGCCCTGACTATGATAAATGTCTTTGCTATGACGTGCCAGACAAGTAGCAGACCTGAAGGTGATAGTCCATTGCATGATGATCCCTATGTGAAGATTTCATGTCCAAAGCTTAACCCAAAGGCATTCCCAGAATCACACATCTCAGACAACTCACAGAAGCTCATGCAATCAATGGATTTCAAACAAAGGCAAGAACAGGAGACAGACAGGCGAACTGCTACAGAAGGATAACAAAAGTGTGCTATGTTCATTTTAAATGAGAGTGTACAGATGAGGGAATCTTAAACCCCAAAATTTATTTTGCATAAGTGATATCATTTCCTTTAAAAACAAAAATCTGGATGCAGGGTCACAGAAGTGAATGGGGTCAGTGCTACTCCCTGTAAGTGCTAGAGAAGAGCATGCTCACAAGGCTCTCTTGCTTAGCTCTGGCAAAGCACTTTAGGTTGTAATTACATGAACGACTCCATCAGCAGAGCTGACTCAAAAGGTTCCTGACCCTGGATACTCAGTCCCATCCCTCACTGCAGTTCACACCACCCTCTTCCTTCAGGCAATGTCACCGCGCGAGGAGATATTCCATAGACTTGGTCAGCAAAATGATCCCCACTAAAAGCAACAACAAGCTAATCGAAGATCTTAGTTGGAAAGGAATTGTTTTATTAATCTTTAAATACAGATCACTACATTATCTTTCAGTTACCAACTCCTTCTAGTTACTCTCAAAGCCACCCTCTGAACATACCTCCTGCTCTGCTGTCACCCAACCAGCCCCCCCTACGCCTTCTCCTGCCTTTCCCACAACTGCCCGAGGTAGTGAGGTCCCACTCACTCCATCCAGTGGCTGTCTGCAATTTCTCCCCCAGGCAGAAGCTGCTAACCCCTTCCTGGTCCTGAGATAAAGCACAGCATCACAAGGGACACTAACACCATCAATCCTTCTTCTTGACCTAAGGCTGATCTCAAACCAAGCCTCCAGGATGGAAGGCTGGAAAGACCAACCCATTGCCACACTGCAAACTGGCCTAGGAAGGCAAGCATCCTCCCAGCCTGTGTAACTTGCAAAGAAAGAATTAAACCAGTGAGATAAAATTAAGCAATGGTATAATTTACTGCTCAGAATTTACTAATATGCAACCTAGGAAGAGCACCAAGGGCTATAAACATCTCAAGACACTTCACTGTGTTTTATCACTATATTAGAGAGTACTTGCCTTTTAACACTTACTTAAGAAAATAAAAAACTTCTGAGCAGTAGTTTCCTGTAAAGACATAAATTAACATGTTTTGATCAGCCACAGTAAGTGCAGTACAAGTGTCTTCATGCCAGAATATACAGACTAAAGCCTACACCTATGTTCAATGCATTTGCAGAATGATCCAAAACTGGAAGGAGGATTAACTGATGCTTTTGACATGAAGGTGGAGGTCCAAGCCACACATGTGGCTTCAGCTCCTTTCTCTGCCTCTGCCTGCTTGCACAACCATAGGCACATCACTTAACCTCATTGTATCTCAGTTCTGTAGCTATGAACACACAGTAAAAACGCTTCTTCCGTTGACAGGATTAATTCATGTTGTGCTTAAGAGCAGGCAAACGAGTTCCATACATGGAGGGAGGCAATTTGACATTTCAGAGGAGATAAACCACACTAAAGAGCTTACATTACAAGGGCTCAACCCTAACAGACACTGAGTACCCTTTTCCACTAAAACTGTCTCCTGCAGTCGGTAGCTCCCTCAGCCCTTCAGAGGCACGTTACCCTCACCACCCCATGCCACATCAATGCAATTTGCTTAATGAGTAGTGGCAGTTCCACCCTAGGTGCAGGATGAGGTCCAAGCACTAAAACAGACTATGCCAGGTATCTGAATCCATCCCTGAAGCTGTTAAACTTGGAGGATAGCTCCTTGCAACAGGCTAAAGGAATCCTCCTGATGAGCATGCGGAGGCCCGAGGACCGTGTGCCTAACGAGGCTGTATCCCCACTCATATTTTAGCTTGGCAGGTCTGGTGCTCCTTTCATCTTTTGCTTCAGGTAGCTCTCTTTAATTAATAACATTTCTGTGTCGACACAGGGAACTTTCCACCCAGAATGAATGGCCCTCTCTCATTAGAACCACGACTTGTCATGATGTATTCAAGAGCAGGAGTGTGATTCATTCCCTTGTCTAGGAACGAGGGGTGTTGCTGGGGGGTGGGGGGGAGAAGAGTCTCTGTAATGAGTGACTGATATTTGCTGAAGTTGATATGTGGCTCTGTCGGCTTGAACTGCCTTGTCAGGACAAGCCTTCAGAAAGGTGATGTTCCTACTCAAGAGGTTTTCCTCATTAAAGAAATTGCATCTTAACAAGAGGGAAGGGGAGGGCTGGCAGGAGAGCTGCTGTCTCCCTGACTCCAGCCTGGTTCACACACACACGCTGAGCGCTGAAAGCTGGTTGATCCACACACAGCCAGTAGAGGATCAGTGCTCCATTTCTGAGCCCTCTCATGCAACGGGCTCTCTCCAACAGTGTCCAAATCCTTTCAACAGGGCCAATCCTTCTGATGGTGCACCACACCCATAACAAAGACTTTGGTAGCATAGTTGAGGACCTCCACTCATGCTGAACCTCCATGAGCCCTTTCCAGATGTTTGGTGTCCTCTTCTGGGCACCCAGCTCCTTGTGACTACTGCTCCCTGTTGTCAGAGAGAAGCCAGACAAACAGCACTGTGATCTTCCAAGAAAGCTCCAAGGTTCAAGAGCAATCAAGTCTGTAGCCACACCGTGCCTCATTCCCGGAAGACCCCCAAGCCAAGCAGAGGCTTCACAGGTCCTTTAGCACCTGTTTCCATCTCGAACCTTGAAGAGTCAAGATTCTGACAAACCCCATCAGCAGAGAGCAGTACCTTGACAATCGCTATTCCTCTGGTACTCTTCTTTGAGCTAGGAGTGCTACACATGTCATAACTCCTGGCTTTGACAGGCCTATTTCCCCACCTTGTCCCCACATCCATCATTGACAGGCTTGTAGATTCCTCCTCTTTGCTCCAGGCACTCCTCTCATCTGGGTCGCTCATCCCACTGTGCCTCCCAGTGCTCTGGCACCTACTGGAAGCACTCACAGTAGACAGCCCTGTCCAGAAGATACCACACCTCAGCTCTTCAACAATACATGCAGAAAGAAGCCAAACTAAATGCCCAGGTCATTCCTGGAGAAGCCAGGAATACGGCTGCATGGTTTCCCACCAATAGCAGAGCTAAGGACAGCAGAGGACAGGAACTTCAAACCAAACAAGACACTGGGTAAGCGGATTGGAGCTTGCCTCGCTGTCAACACTAAGGAAGCTCAGAAAAGGAGCAGCAGAATTAGGGATGGACCTGCCCAAAGGTGCTGCTCCCTAAGGCAGGAAGCGCTGCACTCACCTCATTGTCCTGAATTCCTCTGCAATACAGTGGGTTTCTACAACGCAATGCTTCCACCAATGCTCCTCCAAATACGGACAAGCAGCACTGCCTCCCCTTCCACTGTCCCAGTGCCTTCTGTGTCCAGTGTGCAGTCTCGACACAGTAGCAAAGAGCACCAGCTACACCACAAGTCTTGTAGGGAATCATGGAGTGATTCCCTGGAAAACCTCCTAGAGGTTCCACATTTCTGAGGCTCTATCTCCCTGCCTGAACAGCCCTACTTCAGCTCTCTGCCTTCCCTCTTTAAAAAGAGATGCTCAGTTCTGCTTTGCTAAACCCTATTTGGCAATGTGTCTAAACACACGCAAACTTAATTAGTTCAGGAGGGAGACTCGGCATTTGTGGTGACGGATAAAAGTAATGGGAAATGAGGCTAGTGAGAGCTGGCAGGGAGTCCTCACTCAAGCCTCAGTCACTGGCACGGTGCTAATCAGATGTGACGCTACACGCTGCAGCACCCAATCGGCAACAGAGCGGCGTGATGGGCTACTCACCAAGCGGCTGCAGCCAGACTCCTGCTATCCACGTGGTTGGGAACACAAAATGTATTTTCTGCTTTGCCCTGGAGATGCTTCAGGATTGAATTTTGAAGTTAATGGTTTAAAAAATTTTTTTAAGAGGAAGAGGGAGAAATGAACCACTTGCTGCAATCTCATGGCCAGGAGTGGAGTCTTCTTTTTCCAGCTGACTAGTGAGGCACAACCCATGCGAGAGACCACTGCAAATGGCGAATTGAGCATCTCTGCTTCAGAGCTGCACGTCCTGCTGAGCCAGTTCACCCCACAACCCTTACAGCTCACCACAAATGGAGCTCACCTTTACCTCTATTTGCCCACTGTAGAGCTCTGAACCAAAAACTACAGTAACCAAACATCCAGAGGGTAGCCTGCTCCATACAGACACCAAGTTAGGATGCCATTGTCTGGGAACCTTGCTATCTCACTGACAAAGTGATGGAAAGATAACTCTGTTCTTCAGAGCCATCACCAAAAATGGTAAACTGGACTCTCAGAACAGCAATACAGGAGTAAAGAACTGAGGAAAAAGAACAGATGAGAAACAGCACACCCCTGCAGTTGTCTGTGATAGTCTCTAATAAAAGTTTAAACATGATATCTAAAGAAAAAATAAGCCTCACTCTTAAACCAGTAACACAGGAATTGGCAACATTTACAAGCTCTGGAGACAGCCCCAGCAGAGACCCAGATTTTGATTCAGTACCACACCCCTGTCTGGAGCACTGGAAATTTCTCATCTCCGCTAGTCTTTTGCTGCTGTTTCTGTGCTCATATCTCATGTCTCGCTAATCACACCAAGAAGAGACAAGGAGCTGCCACTCTACAAAGACCACTCTGCAGGCAAGAACTGGTGCTGATTGCTCCCAGGCTGTGTGCAGTTTATTTAGGTTTCTGACTTGGGAAAACCAATGTCACCATGAAAACCAAGTAACACTACTAACGAGTTGTAGATGTCACTTCAGCATTGGATGTGTCAAGCCCATGCTTTACTGGTATGATAACAACAGAAGTCTTTATCCAGCACTCTGAGGAAATGAAGAGCAAGATAAAGGAATCCAAGTGAATTCAGTACAATATGACAAACACCTTACAGATTAGACTAATTCCATTCTCAGTCATTTAACTCTGTTTTTTTAAATAACATTTTTAAGTTTGTGGTCCAGCTATTTTCATAACAAAATACACACATATACTGACACTTGCAGATCCCAGTGCAGGTCCCCACCTAGTACTCTCCAGATTTGTTGCCCAGCTGACGAAGATGACCTCACCAGGAAGAACACTGATGAAGCATGCCAAACTTGGCTTGTACTCTCTTTCCAAAGAGTATTCTGTGATTCACATCCAGTTAGAGTGCCAAGATGACAGAGAGAAAGCCTTGCATGCAGAGGTCAGGTAAGGACCATTGCTTGATTTGGGTTTACAGAAACACAGTCATGTATTCACTCAGAAATATACATCCCTTTGGAAAGTATATCAGATAAAAGGGTTAACATCACAAAGCTCCAGTTTAAGCCTTTCTTGGGGTTCTGAAAGGATTAATTTGCTTTAGGGAATATCCTAAGCAGTGATCTTGCACTATGCCCAGCACCCATCTGTCTTCTTAAACAACCCTCCACTTCAAATTATGCATGGCGAATGATGATTTCCCTAAGAAACAAAGACTAGGGACAGTCTGATGATTGTAAGGACAAAGACGTACACACTACAGCCAAGCATGGAGCAATAAAGCCCTAAAGCCCAGGAAAATCTCTCTCCCCTTCCATACTCACATCACTTTCAAATCCCAGTCTCCACAGGTCACAAAAATCGACTTGACGCTGGGATCTAAGAGGCCTTCCTTCGCCATCCACTCGTCAACCCTCTGAAAGGAAGGCAAGAAAAGGGGATGAGTTTTGCAGAGACAGGCCAAGCCACAACAGTTACACTTAGATAAGCTGCTTGCAATCAAGAGAGAAGAAAATTGTGATCTTATCCACCCTCTCCCTCTCTCTCTTCTCTCTTTGCTTGCCATCTCAACAACAGCACGTTTGGACCTTTGAAGATTTCTGATAGGAGACATCAGGCAACCAGAGCAGAGATGATCTTATCAGACAGCACAGCAGCTCTGCTTGTGGAGGGATGGAAGTTGTACAGCATTAACAGGACAACACAACAGCACTGTTACCTAGCATCCTCCTCCACTTTTCCTCTCCCTGTACCAAATGGGCACATTTGGTGAAGGGAAAATATGGGCATCCTGGGACAGCATCCCTCACCTACAGCATTTCTCACATGTTCCAATTCATTCGTCTCCAAGAGGATACGTGAGAGGGGGAGAAATGGAAGGGCTGTACACACACAGGCACTGTGTGGCACTAACAAGCAAAGCCACATGTCCTCTTCATCTCCAGGCTGGGTTTTTCTTGTTCAGGGGACAGCGTGGATTTAAAGTGAATCCACTATTCCTGAACAACTTCCCACAGGGACAGATGTTCTGGATCCACTTCAGAAATAGGCCATGTTAATCTGGAGTATGAACATCCACCTCGGGGATTAACCAGGAGGAACTAACCTAGATTAAAACCCCTGCACAGACACTTATTCCAGGTAAAACTAGCAAATGACATGCCCAAAATCTTCCAGTGACAGGCTATCAGCTGCTATTATGCAGCCTCACTAGTAGCATTTTCAGTGCTTCCGCAAGAGAAATCCCTCCTCTTTTCCCTCACGCGACACCTTCTGCTCCTGAATAAACCAGTATGCCCCAGAAGCTGCCTGACCCAAAACTCATTTTAACTCAGAAACATGCTACAGTATGAACACCTTTCCAGTGTTTCCACACTCCATGAAGCTTCTCTAGAAGCAGAACAAACTGTCTTCTGTAACACTACAGCAGTGATACACATTCATCCATGCAGGCAAAGAGGGGCTCTCCTTCCTGGGGAAGCAGACACAGGCATCCATATGCTTACAGACACATCACTGATATGTGCTCTCTGGAGAGCCCAGGGAGAGTTGCAGGTTTGCAGGGATGCAGGATGTCACCTTTGCAGAGCACCATCTTTGACATCATGTCACTGTTACAGCCTTTCTGGCAGAGAACAGTGCTTCATTCTGTGACTGACTGTACAAGAGCCTTCTGCAGTAAAGCTCCCCAAAGCAGCACCCAGCTGCTCATCCACACATCTCCCATCTCCTGGGCTGCCAGGATCCTCCAGCCATCCCTACAGGAGGCTCCCCAGAGCAAGGGACAGAAGCAGTATCCTTTCTAAACTCCCTGATGTGAGTGCTCATGAAATGCTGTCTCCATGGAGGATTTTAAAGCCTTTAATGTGATTTCCTCAGATAAGCAATTGTTGCAATTATTCTGATTAGGAACAATTAGGTAACACAGCAGTGGAAATCCTGACAGGGACAATGCATCGAACACCAACCTGCAGCCTAAGCAGGCTCTGCTTGAGGAGGTTTCCTTCACTATTTGACTACCAACAAAAGCTATTGATGGAGAAATACTTCCAAGCTAATTAAGCCCTAAATGCTGTAGGAATTCAGCATTAAGTAGATGGCATTATTAGGGCTATATCTGCATCTGCATATCCTCCAGATTAGATTTTAGAGGCATTTTCTTTCTATACTACATGTATTATTGAGCATTTAAATAGGTAGAAAAAAATTAATTTAATAAAGCATTGAGAGAGGGGAAGGAAAATGAAGGCAGAAGCTCCTGGAGCGGTGGTCTTGAGCAATGTCCTGGTGCTTTAAAACTGGCTCAAGCAAGAATCGCCTCTTCTCCTATCTACTGGCAGGACTTTGGATATCTTGTCAGCACCCTTGACATGAACAGCTGGAGATGACAGATCAATGGTTCAATACTCTCAGCAGAGTGTCACCAACGTGACAGCAAATGTTATTCTAATGAAGCTGTAATCATAGCCAAATTACGCGGTTCGATTCTCAGCAAGAGAAGGGTGCAGGGGAATAGATGAAGAGGGGACGACAGGACCAGAGGTCAGAGTTCGGGAACTAAAGGTTACTCTGCTTACCTCAAGCACTTGCTGGAGGCTTGGTTGCCCATCCACCATGCCTTGAATAATCCCGGTCAGCTGAAATGAGAGACAAATAGAAAGCAGGCATCAGAGAAGCACTCAAAAGATCATTAGGGAGGTCTCCTCTTCTGTCCATCTCACTGCAACCAAAACATGCTCCTGTGACCCACATGGACATTGCTGTGGAGCCAGTCACAGCAGAGTGACCCTGGCAGCTCCCCAGCCACAGGCAAGGGATAGCTGTGTTCTAAACACAGAGAGGTAGAGGGGCTACATAAACCAACAAGCTCTCAGCAGGGCAGGGTCCACTTGAGGAGCAGTGGTACCCTCTGCTTGATGCCCTAAATGTTGCCCTTGTTCAACATGCATTTCACTAGTTCTGATGTTGCCTTGATTTACACAGGTGGTGGTAACTCCCAGGGTCTCTGGTCATTCCCCTGCTCTTGAGATGACACCAAAATTGCAGCGTTAGATGAACAGAATACACCAGTATTGGTAAGTGAGACCCAGCCATGATTCCCTGTGCTGGGCAGCCAGCACGCACAGTTTCCCACAGTCCATCATAGCATCCTTCTGCATTTCAAAGCTGTATTTAAAACTGAATGAAATCTGAAGAAAACTGCTTTCTTCCAGAATGCTGATCTACTCTGACTTTTTAGGAACAGGTCCTGGCAACAGACAGTCCTACTGGCTGTACCCAGGCTGCTTAGCTGCTTAAAGCTAGACACAAGCATAAAAAGATGCAGTCTCATGGGCCTCTGCCTGCATCTGCCTAGGACAGCTTGAGGCACATGGAAAATAGATAATTTTTCTGCCTGCCTTCCAACTGACAAAACTGTCTTTTAACATATTGAATATTGGAGGTCAGTAGCTTGCCATCAATGCGCCCAAGTAATTAAAAAAATCATTATTAAAACAAGTGCACACTACAGGGTTTCACTTCATATGGCACTTTCCTGAAGCTACACATCTCACACGTTTTCATAAAATAAAGGTCAGACACAGCCTAGGAGCATGCCCTGCTGCCTGCACGTGCATCCCAGCCTCCAGAAGCCATAGCATCCAGTTGAAAGGTGCTGACAGCCCCACCACCACCACCCAGGAGTAACTCTTCCATGTAGACCAGTTCAACCTACTTGTAAAACATAAGCCCTCTCACAAACCACAGGGCTCTGGTTTATTAAATGTGTGGCACCTGAAAGAAGCTCAATGGTTTCTACCTCTGTTTCTTTGGCTTCTTGGCTTACAGCACTGAACTCAGAGGAAGGAAGGGAAAAAAAAAGAGATTAAACTCCAATTAAACTGTAATTACATTTAATGAATACCAAATACCTGACTCACTGAATAAGCTGTAAGTGGAAAGATTATTTTCTCATAGTGACTTCCACGGAATGGTAATATATACCTTTTAGGGAAAGTATTTTAATTTTAAGAATGCAGAGATCCTCTAGGTGGGTTTCTCAAGTTCATCAAGCCATTATGAGGTGGAATTTTAAGGAAGTGGAGGGATACAGACACTCTTTTATATTCCAGAAACTATTTTTATATTAACCTGTATTTTAACTGGGTAACAGCTGCTACCTACAGACTTGCTGTACTCTGAGAGGCAAAGAGATTTGAGTGATCAATGCACATCTGTTTAGAGCAGTTTTTAAAGCTCACTGGCTTGGTTTTGCTTTTCTCGCCATCACCTAGCAGAGGTGGACAGCTCACCTACTGCAAAGTACTGGTTCTGCCTCTCAGAGGGCATCTCAAATGAAACCTCTGGAAATAGCTGAAAGATGAGCTTTTGGGAAAGGATCATAGATAGTCTGGGTTGGAAGGGATCTTAAAGGTTAATGACAGAGGAACCTAAGGTTATCCACCCCAACCCACCCTGCAATAAGCAGGGACATCTTCAACTAGATCAAGTTGCTCAGAGCTCTATCCAAACCTCACCCTGAATGTTTTCGGAGAAGGGGAACCTACCATCTCCCTGGGCAACCTAGTCCAGTGTTTCACCACCCTCATAATAAAAAATTTAGTCTTATATTTAGTCTTACTGTACCATCTTTTATTTTAAAACCATTATCCTTTGTCCTGTCACAACAGGCCTGACTAAAAAGTCTGCTCTCATCTTTCTTATAAGCCCCCTTTAGGTACAGGAAGGCTGCTATCAGGTCTCTCCAGAGCCTTCTCCTCCAGGCTGAACAACCCCAACTCTCTCAACCTGTCTCCATAGGAGAGGTGCTCCAGCCCCCTGATCATTTTTGTGGCCTCCTCTGGACCTGCTCCAACAGGTCCATGTCTTTCCTGTACTAAAGATGACAGGCAACCTTTTGGTATCATGGTCAGCACCAATGTAAATGGCTTCTACCACTCTGTCACCTTCAAGACTGCATCTGTTCAGTGGTGCACCCCTGATGGCCATGGGAGGACAGGGTGAAATGGCCTCATCCAGACATTTCCCATCAGGAGAAGGGAGGGATGGGAAGACGGACAGAGAGGTCCTACCAAAGAGTCACTGCTTGATCCTGACCAAGACTCTTTCCCCACCAGGCCAAGTGAAGTACCAGCTTATCTGTACAAGAACACATTACTAAGCGCACTTGCACACAAGATTCATGCTGCACATGAAAACAAAGGGATATACCTGCTCCATGGGTACATTTCAGTATAGGTCAGAGTGCTCAAAAGGGACCAGATTTCTACTCTCTCACCCTTTCTGATCCTTTCCATTATCAGTTATGCCCATCTGTAACACCCAACCTAGTGCACTGGGTTTCTGCAGTATTATCTGGTCTTGCAGCTTTAATAAAGTATAAAAGCATAAAACTGCACAATTGTAAAGTTTCCCTGGCAATCCTAAGAAGCACACAGTACTTGGGAACATAAACAAGCTATAAGGCATTTATCTTTTTGTACTTTTATTGTCTGCTCCTTCAGGAAAAAAAAAATCAATAAAAATTAACCATAAAAAGAGAGCAAAGTACCATGAAAAAGCCTGTACAAGCACCTTCTGTGTAGAGGGAACCTTTCACTTAAGCTCCTGGCATGAACTTTCTTGGGCATCAGCCAAACCACTTGCATCTTCCAAAAGGGCATGATGAGCTTTATATACCTAACAACAGCTTTTAACCACTTGGAAGCACTTTCAACCTTCTCTGTCTAAACGTTCAGCACACCCCTCACGAAAACCAAGCCTCATGACTTCTTGTTTTACAAAAACAGGTCAAGAGAAAGAGGACCAAGTTAGGGCTACAGGGTGAGCCAGCAATAGAAGATGTGCTCCCGGCCATTGATGTGGGGAGTCACAGGAACATCCTATAGCCTGGGGAGAGCACACACACACGAAAAGCTAAGCAAAAGGACTCCTTGAGGGTGGCTATGAGCTCTCCATCCTTGCAGACACCCTTCCTGTGCCATGCTGTCTTCAGGGAGAAAGAGGGATGTGAGAAGTACTCCCAAGGAGTAACATCAAACAAACCCATAATCCTTCCCCCAAGTCTATACCAAGCAGTCCTGTTGCTTCACAGCAAAGGCAGCAAGCAGAGGGGAGAGGGGAAAGCAGCAGCACAGCAGACAGGCTCCTGTGTAATGTCAACACCTCTGCTTTTCCTGCAGAGTTTATCTGGGAAACCATCGTATTTCTACTCCAAGACAGTTTGCTGATTACCTAAGCACTTGTCTCTGGTGTACAATCTGATAATCAAGCCTGGTCTTTCTTTGTAGACAAAGAGGCCAATAAATCTCACCCTTTGTAAGTGGAGGTGCCTAGACAAAGCCCTTTACTGGCATTTAGCAAAATGGGTATTTTTCAGAAAAGAGAAACCAGCTGAAAAGTCAATGGCAGGTGCTGGAGCTGTGTGGGAATCAGCTCTGCAGGAGCTGGACACACGGCATGTCCTGGCTGTGTCCCCCAGAGTGTCAGTGGAACCTGCGCTGGTGGCACAGGACTGATCCCTGTGCCCGCTCAGCAAGAGCCACTGACCCCACAGGTCTCTACATAGCCACTAGACTCCACGAAAAAGCAGATGCAAATACAAAAGGATATTTTTGCAAATGTTTAGTAAGGTCCTTGATACAACCAGCTCACCTGTGGCTCTTGGGGCAGGGTTTCAAAGTCAGTGCTACATAAAGGGGCTCAGGACAAGCCCAGTTACTCCTCCAGCACAATCACACTCCCTGAACCTCACGGCAACAGGCAGGGGAACTACCAAGCCAGGAGGGACAGGCACTAAGGAGCACAGGCTGGTGGCTTCCAGGCTAGGATCAAAACCAGCTCCCTAGCTCACGCTGTTAATAACAACACAAAACTTGCCAAACCCGGCAAGTTGGACCATTTTGTACCACCACTACACACAGGTTGGGGTTCTGTGATCATTCTGTCTGCAGGCCTCAGCACTACCCATTTTTATCCAACTCTGGACACAAGACACCAGACCAAGGTCAGCAGCAGCATCTGCAACATAGCATTGCAGGTAAGACACCCATGTCCATCCTGGGGACTCCTGCAAATGCACACACACTTGGCTTCACTTGTTTAAGGGCTCCACACAAAAGACACAAACATGTGAAGACACAAACATCTGCTCCGGGCTCCTGTGAGCAAGAGAAGACAGAAAAACCAGCACTGCAGTATGAGAGCATTATAGAATCATAGAAACAACTAGGTTGGAAAAGACCGTCAAGAGCATGAAGTCCAATCTTTACCCTAGCACTGCCGAGCCCACCACTAAACCATGTCACTAAGGGTCTCATCTACATGGGTTTCTGAACTTCCAGGTACAGCAATTCCATCACTTCCCTGGGAAGCCTGTTAAGAAGCCCATTATCAGATGGGCTGAATGCCTCAGTCACTCTCAATGCCCTCAGGCTACAGCAGGCTGGAGGCCCCATTCAGCTCAGACAGCCACACCAAGCAAGTCATGCAGACTCTTCTGCAAGAAAAGAGCTGCAACTTTTGGCTGTGGGGGGGAAAAATGCAACAGAGGACTTTCCAGAAAAACAGAATTTTGGTGGGAGTTAATAAGTGAGATGACGTTTCTCTAGAATTTAGATGACATGCAAAATGGATGTTTTAAGCTCTGCTCTAAAAGATGACATTGCTTTTAGCCAAGATCAGGTGCAAGCTGTAAGATTTATCACATTTTGTACAAGCATATGTCCAGAAAGTCTCATGGGGATAAAAACACCCAAAGTAGTTGTCCAGCCTCCTAGCATTAAGGCTGCAAACCCCTTTCCATTATAACTGTTTTCACACATTTATAGCTTTCTGAAAGCCCCTCTCTGGGTAATAATGTTTTCTGTGCTTAGTCTTTTTTTTTTTTTTTAAGTTTAAATAAAATACCTTCAGATGGTTCTTAGTTACAAGAGGATAAAAAAGATTATTTGTTTTTACAATGTGGAAATATGGAAGGGGCTGGCTGGTCCTGAAGGGGACTCCACCTAACACAGAGGAGTCGTTTTTCATCAAGTTAATACGCATGGGACAAGCACTTCAAGGGCTTAAACTTGCAGCCATGGAGGTAGGCCAAAACCACACTGCAGTGTTGATGAGACTGGGACAGAATGAAGAATTTGGGTACTCCAATTCCCACAGTCAGTACTTTAGTCGCTGAACTGGCCAACATCAAACCAGTGGAATGACAGGAAAAATAGCTCAAAGGAAAAGGAACTTAAACTTTATTTTGACGGTTACAGCAAAGGAAGAATGCATTTGCAGAAACAGTTGACTTTTTGTGCTGAATGAAAAAAAAACCTGACCAAACCAAAAACAAGCCCACAAAAACCAACCCTTATTCCCCTATTCCTTTGAACCCTCAGAGATCGCACTCACCACCTTCATCAACTAACACAAGTGCTTTTATTTTGTGGTCACTCAGTTACACATTCATTAGTTGTAAATAAAACTATCTTAGTTAGCAGATCATAGCTAGAGTTATTTATGAATCCAAACTCAGGTCTTTACATGCTACTGCAATGACAAAAGATCATTTCCCTGGTCCTTAACTCAAGGCTGGCATGACACACTGCCTTGCAGCCACACCATGAAGGGGCAACCCCAACCCCTGGTGCAATGGAAACCTCCTTCCCAGGGAGACTCTTGGAGCACCAGGGAACCTTTGCACTTTACCTCTGTACAGAAGGGCGTAAGCTGGGGATGCACCACAGGCTGAACATACATGTGAAAGGTGGATTCGATCTCCATCGTCCTGCCATTCAGCTTCAGGATAGGGAATTCGATGATTTCCTGAATAAGGCAAAAAGAAAAGCAGCTGTTCATTTAAAACAAACAAAAAATGAAGCTGGAAATGATCCTGCCTAGCAAGCTGGCTGTAAAAGGAGGGGCCTGACAGTACCAAAAAAAAAACCAAGCCCACCACAGAGCTCTGCAATACAAGTGGGAAAATGGTGCTGGAGCACTGAACGCATCCAGTGCCACGAGCACAGAGGATGGTGCAGCAACAAGGTCTCTCTCTGTGTTCAGTTCTGCACCTGCACACATCGCTGCCTAAGCCTAACCTAAGGAACATGGTCTTGCACCACTCACACATGCTAACCAGGGAACACAGAGATGTACTTGCAATGGGCTCATGTCTGTTTAGCAACAGGGGCTGCACACTCCCCAAGACCAGCCCCAGCCTCTCCACCCTGCCATCCTTTTAGAGGACACCAGAAGACAGACAACAGGAGCTACTGCACAAAGCACCTCCTTCCCAGAAAAGGCTGAGGAGCACTGTTCTCCTCTGTGGAGTGAGAAGAGGAGCTGGAAGCACCCCCCAGTACATCCCCTATGGGAGACGGCACAGTAGCAAGCCCTGCTTCATCTTCCTCTTTGTAGCCAATTTATGCTGATAGGGAAATAAAAACGTTCCTTCATCAGAAGAATGTTCAATTATTTGAATAATCAGTGATCAAAAATTTACATGGACCTGTTAATAAAAAGTTTAAACAAATCCAGTTGCGATTGATTTCTCAATTATTAAAAAATATACATGAAATTAAAAAAGCCGACCACTGAATAAAAGCGATAAAATCCTTTGTGTTCACCCTCCTCCTTCTCCACTCCCTTTCCTCCTTCCAGTCTAATGTAAGAGCAGAAGTGACAATTTGTTTGGTGTCTTTAAAGAATAATTTGTCTATGTTATTTAATAGAGATCCATGGCACCAAGGTTCTGGAGTGCAAATGAGCCTGCTGAGTGATATCCACGCAACAAGCCTCTCAAATCACTTCTGGAGAGAAACAGAGAGAGGGAGAGAGAATAAAAAAAATATTGCTTTTTAATATTCAAAAACAGTTTGCAAAATTTAATCAAAGCAGAGCAAAAGCTAACATTTTTACCACTTTGACATTTTTATTAGCGCTTTCATAAATTTTTAAAACATGAATGGAATTAGTTTAACAACAACAACAAAAAAAAACCACAACTGCCTGAAAACATCTGGAAGAGACAAATAAGAAATAATAAAAAAATAAAGAAAAAAAATCCAACTCCTGTGAGTAAAATTAGCATGTGGAAAACGCAGCCGCTGCAGAGGAACTAACACAGTTTTTGGACCCTGGCTGCAACCTTCATGACCCACAGGCGGAAATTATCCTGAGGTCGTCCATATGAGCTGGTGACATCACCTTGCTGGCAGGCAGAGGGAGGGCAAGAAGCTGGGTGGGTAAATGGAAACAAGAAATAATTTCAATAGCTAGGAGAAACACCCAATTTCCACGGTGGACAGAGCCCATGGCCACAGCAGAGTAGCTCTCCCCCCTTGGAGTAGCAGGCACACAGCCCACATCAGGGCACGTGGGGAGCACGTGCTGCTGGGATGGAAAGTTAGCGGAAAAAAATTAAAATAAAATGAAGTGTTAACAGTGCTGAAGTGCCCAGGTGTAGACATGGAGCAGTCAAGCTGCAGAGGACACAGGGCTTAACTATTTCCCCACGGTCAGCTGTGCCAAGCTCTGCCATGCACGCAGAGGCTTGGATGCATCCTTCCCCACAGCCATACCACCCCACAAGGAGTAACCAAGTTTCCCCAGGAAAGACATGAAATTCAACCTGTGGGCTGGAAGAGGAAGAGGACACAGAGGCAAAAAATCTGAGCATCACCCAGATTGCCTGTTGTGATGCAGCAAAACTCACTGGCTTCAGGCCCCCAGGAGGACCCGTGGAAACATAAGAAACTCAATCTAAGTAAGAAACGCTGGACACAGCTGATCCTCCCTTCAAAAGAGCTACCACAGATAGGCTCTGAAAGCAGCAAATTTCTGTTCAGAAGAAAAAAGACTGCAAAGTTTGAAGCCAATGGACAGGATATCACAACAGAGCCAGGCTTAACTCCAGGATAACACCACCCCGTCCTTCAAACCAGGCTGGGGCAGCTCATTGCACCTGAGGTCTGCATCCCACGCAGGGGGTGACCATGGAAGCGGGTAAGCCCACAGCAGGGCAAGAAGAGCATCCCTGCTCCCAGCGAGGGACATGCACCGGCTGGATTTCACAGCAGGACTGCATTGCAATGCCAAGATCAGTCCTAAGGGACCAGAAACATCCTCAGGGGCCATCAAGTGGCTGGATGCAAAGTGAGACTGAAAGACAGCCCTGCTGCTGATCTGATACACAAAGGCGTCGCTTGCCTTCCAGAATCAAAGGCAAAAAGCACTTCCAGGAGGGTCGTATTAAGACAAACTGAGGAAATAAAAAAGCCATACTAAAAAAAAAAAATGTGGAAAATCTAACAATATCCAGAATTACTGCAAGGTCTGTGGGATGGAGCCAGGAGCAGGGATGGAACCCCAGGAGCAACTTGAGTGTCTTGGGTGAAAGCGCAGCCACTCTTTAGGGCTTATTTGGTCAGTTTTTGCGCAAGCGGTAAAGGACCTTTCCCAAAAGGCTGTTTATCTGCACACTTCCTATAGCGGAGATTTTTCCAGTCTCTGGCAGTGTTTGCTCCACTGGTATCTAAGGCAACAGATACCAGCCCCATGAAATCAGCCCCACTCCTCACTAACGACGTTAGCCAGTCCTGCAATGAAATTTAACCTGTGACACTGCTGTACTTTTCATTTAAACTTTCATTTGGAGAGAAGCAGTGTTTGGAGACCCTGCAGTTTGTCCTGCTAATAAAGACAAGTGTTGGGACCTTTAAAGGTGCCATTCATCTTTTGCCTTTATTAAATTCAATTTTCTTAAGCCCATGATACATCATGAAATTAAGAGTTGACATTCCTGCAGAAACAAAAATATCTATCAAACATAAACAGAAGGAAGGGGGGGTGAAAGAGGCCTCTATTACCAAGAATTTATGGCTTCAAGTTGATCTGTTTCCACTTTTTTTCTCTCTCCTGTTTTTTTTCTTTTACAAGCATATGGTTTGTTTTAGATATCCAAAATGTTATTACAGATCTAGAATTTCATTAGTAATTATTATGAAATGGTGAGCACTTAGACACACACACACACACAACCCCCCAACAGACTGGGATGCAGGAAGGCAGCCGGGCACTCTCTCACATTTCACAGCAGCCCTGCAAGCTCAACACACTCAGCTCCATCAAGAACCTTCACTGCTTCTTCCCGAGTGGGAAAGGTGGAAGAGAGAGGCACCAGGGAATTAAAAAGAGATGCTCACTGACACTTCCTCCCTTTGCATTAGTCTCATCATTCGTAAGTGCTACCTTGAGATCCTCACCCATTTCCACTTTCAACACTTGAGTACGCATTCCAGCTTCAGCATGAATTTGTGCCAGCAGCATTTGGGGCTTCTAAGTATTTGGGGTTTTTTTAATCCCCCACATACTTTCCTTCTAGCACAACCAGAAGTTATGGATGTGCCGAAATAATGCTGAGGGTGTCCAGAGGCTGCAAATAGCCACAAGCTACCAGAAGAACAAATGTACCCATTTGAATTTTGCAAGCACTGCAATTAGGTATTTTATTTAGCCCTGCAAAGTAACTTGAAAGGAAATCCAGGATTCAAACCACCAGCAATAAATAAGCAGCTTTTTATTTTCCTTTCATTGTCATGAAAAGTTGAACATGTTTTCTGTTGAGAAATTCTGCACGCGGCTCCCAATTACAGGCATTTGCATTTATATTGTTGGAACACAGAGCTTCTAAAATCAATATTAACACGCTTAAAGAAAAAGACATTGGCACCCTGTCCCTCCCCTCAGCTGCGCCCCCAAACATGGGAACAATAGGATCCTACAGAGCCGGAGGCTTAGACATATCCATTACCAGGTCCACTCTCTTTACAACAATCTTGCATTTATGATTTCATGGTACTTCAAGCAAATCTGTGTGACAGCTTGCTCGGAATTTCTGCCTTTTTAAATAAATAAATGAACGTTCCTCCCAAAAAAGATGTTCCAGGTGGAAGCCTCCTATGCAACCTGGCTGTCCCAGGCCAGTGGACAGGGTGGCAGCAGGAGGGTGCGGGGTCACTGTGGAATGGTGAGACGCTTCCTTTTAAGAAGGATTTGAAATATTCATAAGGGCATGTGAAAGCAGTGCTATAAACCCACCCTTTCGTTATCCATCCATCCTAAATGAAACTCCCCTCCCTTTAACATCAGAGCAGGGATGCACACATTCAGCTGTATTGATCTTCTTGCTAATAAAAGAAATGAACAAGCACACAACTATACTCGCTAAATAATTTCCTGTAACAGATCTCTGGAGTTCAGAGAAGAAATCACCTGAAGTTACACTAATTCCCACAGAGGAATCTTTTTGCTTATCCTTTTGGATCTGGAGCACACAACATCATTAGATGAAAAGAACACAGTGCCCAGTAAGAACTTCTCGGCTTTTAAAGCCTTTTAATCTAGAAGTCCACAAATGAAGTGGACAGGGCCCACTTCAGAACATCCAGTTACATATATTTGAGGAAGACCGTCTGGCCTATTCAGTTCAAAATCTACCAGAGAATAATTTATCCCTTACTCCCACCCCCATATGAAGAAGTTTAATAAACACAAGAATAAAAGATGCCCATAAAAATCAGAGCTGACTGTTCAAAACGCAATAAAAACAAGCAGAGGCCGTTGAGAGAAAGGGATTTTTTCTGGTAGGGAAAAGCATGAAACTTCCTACCAAAGAACCCCTTTACACCTTCAAAAAAGGTAAGGGTGGAAGAGGCAAGAAAGTCTCCATGGAGGGACATAGCCTTAGCTCGTTTTGTTCAGGGATGCTTCTTTCCCCCCTCCTCTTTAAAGCAAAAAAAAAAAAAAAAAAAGTCATTTTATGCACAAGGAGCTTATTTCTTAAACAAACACTCGTGTTTTTGATTTACACCACGGGCTGCTCCTAAATAATTTATGGCGGGTTAAATTTATTGCACAGCCCTGGCCGGCTGCAAATTCGAATTGCCAAATAATTAGATTTTAGGGCAATGCTTATAAATTATCCGCCGATTTGTCCGGACTTGTTTGTCAGTTGCTTTGTGCTTCAGGTCATCTTTGGCATTTCACTGTTTGTGTTTTAATTGCTGATTTACACTTTGACAGATGAGAGTTGATGCCTCCAAGATCGGGGAGGGGGCGGGGGGTTGAAGAGCAGGAAGAATCAGAGCTTTTAAAGCCTTATGATTGTCCTTTTTTTCCATGGCAATTAAAATCGAAAAGGGACATGGTAAGGACAGCACTGGCCTAACAGATCTGCCTCCCCAGTTTCCATCCTCTGCCTTAATTATTATTTTAACTAAAGCTGTTTCCAAGCGAGCAGTCTTGCACTGGCACTCAAGGGCAGTAACCAAGATGACCTCATAGGTCTTTTCCCCACGTCTAAATTTCTATTAAACTAACCAAAACAAGTACATAAAGGCAACACCTCTGCACTGGGGGACAGCAGGACTTCTGCTGAATCAGGGCTATCCTGACTTTCCAAAGGATGCCTATCTGCACACACAGCATGAAGGCTCTCAGTACTCCTGTCCTGAGTAAGTTACTCAGTGTACTGATTAACCTTGTCAAAAGGTCTCTGGGGAAGCAGCTGATCCCCAGATTTCATTTTCCATCACTACCTAGCTTAAAGTACACATATGCATGCAACCAACAATGTAATACATTTAAAAAACTGTTATATCCCAGAAAAGCATGAAGGAAAATACAAATCAAAATCAAAACACATGAGAACTAGCAGGAATATGGGAAGATCATTAAACACTAGGATAAGATGATGTGAAAACAAATTCTGCTGCCCGGTCATTGACTATCCAAGGTCTCTTCCTCCCCCCAGCTCTTAGGTGAACCTAGTGCCTACCCCCAGCACTCATGCTGGAGCCCAATGTCAAAGGCTGGATTTCCTCAAAGATAAATTTGAAGTTGCATTTTGGTTTCTGTGCTGGCATCAAACCTGGCTTTTATTTCCAGGTGCATCCTTACAACTGTGAGGGTGAGGGACCATTTCTCTTTCTTTAATAGAAGCTGAAATTCACATCTAATCACATGCCTCCAGGAGCCTGAGCTTTAAAAGAGAGTCCATGCACCTGCCTGAGGGCAGTATCACCTCCCCCTAAATAATTTCTGACTTTGTCTAGGCTGTTTTTACTGACTCCAATAAGAGAGACTCACATACTCCTCAGGCACTCTATCCTCCCGTTTCATTAGTCTTATCACTGGGAAGTTTTTCCTAATGTCTAATCACAATTTCCCTTGCTGCCGCTTAAATTCATGGCTGCTCTTCTACCCACAGCAGACACAGGCCAGAACATTGCCTTTTGCAATGCAAGACCTCATCATAAAATCACAGAATCAACTCAGTTGGAAAAGACCTTTAAGATCATCAAGTCCAACCATCATCTCAGGAAAATACAGACAGACCACTCTTATCACTGCGCTGAACACAACCCCAGTGCTATCCAGCCTGCACTCAGAGTTGTATTTTGCAGACCCCTGGTTACACTCACTGTTTCTCTTTTGCATCCTTTTAAAAAAGCCTCAAGGGTTTTTTTGAAGTATGAAATCCAAAGTGAAGCACTTCCGCAGCCGAGGTCCCTTCTTATAAAGCCAAGAAAAGGAGGATCCATATGTCTCACAAATGACATTTCATCCCTAAACTTATCATTGTGGTCTTTGGAACTCCTTTCATACCTGCCATTGTATCTGAAATCTTGACAGCTGTCTCACAACCCTTGTCCTGCCACCCTGAATAAAACCTTTGGTAGTCACATGCTTCCAGGCTGGTTCCTGCCTCTCACCATCAGCATCATCTCGCCTTGCCAAAACCCACAAAGCTATTTTGATCTTTCCAACAGCACCCAGACAACAAGAATAAGGCAGAACCTCCCTCCTCCTTCCACACCTGGGATGAGAAATATAGACCAAAACCATCAACACTTCAACTTGTTTCTTCAAGCACTACTGACATATACTTAACCACTCAGAAAATCTCCGACGACACAGCCAACAACAATTTAAGCTTGACAGTTTGGGGGAAGTTTAGTACTCAAATCAGGTTAAAAACAGCACACACACATTTCCAAATGTTACCTTTCCACTGCGAGATGACATCTACACTATATCCTTTTTCACTTCCGCTCCTTTTTACCGCAGGCAACCAGCCTGTGCAGAATTATCAAATCATTTCAAGACCCAACCTCTTCACCTGATATTGAGCAGCACAAATGATCAATGTTGCCAGCAACACTAAAACATCTGGGATGGGTAGAAAGGGCATGCTGCTGCATGTAAATGAACACCCAGGGTTTTACAGACACCACAAACAGCTGCTGGTGACAGCACATTTCTGCCTGGCAGAGAGGAACTAAATAACATAACCAAGAGCTATTTTGCCAGCTAACAAGTGCACAGACCAACAAAGACAACACGGGGATGGCTGCAGTGCCAGCTTGGCACAAAAGGGGAGAAAAGCACAACACTTAGGCATGTCCTGTGTCTTTCTCACCAAAAGAGCCGAGCTGCACTTTATTAGGAAGGTTTTGCTCAAAACTAAGTGAAGACCACCTTAACACAGCAAAGACCATTCCCCTGCACCCACAGCAGCCTGAAAAGCAGTATCCCTGTGCAGCACTGGATACATGCCACACCATGGAATAACACTGCCTGGTTTTAAAGCATCATACTGGGGGGGATGCAAAATAACCCTCCTGCCACAGAGGCTAGGAAAGAGCCGCAGGCACACACTGATCATCAGCAACTACACAGGGCAGGAAAAGCACAGCGAACATACAAACCTGTGGCACCCATTCCGTTCCCTTCAGAAATGCACATGGTGTGAACATTTCCAGCAGCACACGTTACCTTTAGCAGCAGCTTTACAGAGAGGTGAACAAACCTTTAAACACGACACAGTGGATTTGCACATTCCTGAGCTAGCCTGGGTATTTTCTTCTCAGGGTGACTGCTGCTCAACTACTTTCTGCTGTAACAACAAATCTACTTAACTTTGCAACTTGTCACCTAAACGATGTGTAATGTTTGCACAGCTAAGGATACAGTGTTCAAACAGCACAGGTGGGGAATTGCACGCTGGGATGCATAACTGATGTGGGGTCTCCACACGCTGCAAAGGAAAGGGCAACATGAGTGATGGCTTTAAAGTAGTCATCTCATCGGCCTGTCAATAACCAGCTGAAAGCTAAACAGGTTGGGTCAGGTTAGGACTGCAGCAATTGGCCACCTGAGTGTCTTGGTATTTTAGGCTTGTTGCTATAATAATGCTGGGTTTATATCTTTAAATAGGAAATTGCTTTGAATCTTTTTTTTTTTCATACATCAGGTGTCTTGCCTGGTGGTCTCCTGGTTGTGCTCTCCAGGAGATTTGGGTTCAGTAACTGTTCATGCTCTCTAGCTCATCGGTTTTAAATAAATACAGCTAATTCTGTTGCCTGAAGCCATAACCCGTCCTGTCAGATTCATATGGGTCACAGCAAGGTTGTCCCCACTTACTGGGAGAATGAGGGAGGTCTCCAAGGCAAAATGACTGCCACAGAGAATGCAGCTTTTGAGGGTTACACCGCACCTGGTGCTTCAAACTCTGCAGAAGCCTCTCCAAAACACTGGTCTTCTCTCTACATCTTTTAAAATAAAGATATTATTCTCCATATTAATCAAAATAAGATTTCACAACAGCCCAACAGAATCGCAATGAAGCACGTGACACACGTTAAATATGATTAAAAACCAGCATCTCTTTCAGATGCATCTTGTAAGATGCTAAGCTATGGATATTCATGTGCTCTTAGCAAGATTTTTAACTGTTTAGAGGAACTAGCTACAAGGCCTCAAGAAGTTTTTTCAAAAGATTGTTCAAAAAATCGACATGAACAGAAAAACCCATCTGAAGCAGCTTTTACATGAACTGTTGCCTGCCACTCTAGAACTTAAAGCATTCCAAAAAAGAATGGTGCACCACCAGCCATAACTGGCAAAGAGACAATAAATATATATATTATTTTCTTATTTTTAGTAAAAAGAAAGACTTTAAATCACTGTGTCACGTGCAGTTTTAACAGCATTCCTCTTGAAACAGCATTGTAAGAAGCTGAATTGAGAACTAGGTATTTAAAACTACAACCAAGCCTAAGCTGCATGAAGACAGGTAATTGCAGATTAATATTCCACTGTAATACTTATGCACAAGAGTGCAGAGTTAAAGTTGCCATGGGAAACAAGCCTGAATTTCTTCTACTTTTCAGCAATTCACGATCATCCTTAATAAAGGTTTTGGCAGGTGATTTCTAATGCACTCAGCTTAACAGCCACACGAAAACCATGCAAGAAGAAAGCTGCTACAGGGGGATGTCTAGATAGAATAGGCAGGCACATCTCCATTAACCACCTCTGGGTAGGATTTTGACAGTCTCTGTTACTTGTGAGCCACCCTCTGCATTCCCATCCTGGCATAGGATTGTTGTGATACAGGCTCCACAGAGCGCTGCTTGAGAAACACGCAGAAGGTATTTTGCAGCCTGCTTCCCAGCAGTCCCTCCATAACCTTCTCCCAAAGCAGGTTTGTGATTTCAGGGACATATTCCTCCCAGGAAGTCCTTTGAGCCTAGACCATGGCTCTCAAGGCAGCTTGCCTATCCCACATCTACTCGCCCTGAGCAGGGAGCTCAGCAGGGACTGCACATCTGTTGCTATGGCCTACATTTGGTGGAAATCAACATCCACACCCATTACAAGGTCAGTCTATAAATGACAGCATCTCAGAAGCGGAGACACATCACTCAGTTGTCTCTGCCATGGGAACGAGATGACCGGTAAAGCAGTATGGGCAGCAAGAGGCAGTGATCATGGCTTCCCAGGGGAACATCACTGCCCTTGACCCTCCTTGATCCCCATTACTGGGGCCACACCATGAGACCTTCAATAGAGATTGGGTAGCATAAAAGGGAATGGAAACAAAGGAGTCATCAGGGCTCCCGAATGAGCATGAAGAACTTCCCCAGGGGTAAAGCCAGCAAGCAGAAAAGCACAAGTAAACACACTGGAAGGGGAAGCAGATGTGGCAGTTGCACACCTTGGTGTAGATAAAAAGATAGCTCTTCCAGCAGTTTCTGGTAAGAAACCAGAATATTTTGAAATGCAGTTAGTGAGAAATGTGAAGTGTGCTGCATGTTGACAAGTGCACTCTGTAAAACTTCAGGCTGAGCTGGCTAAGCTTAGCTATGCCTACCCCTTTAATGTAACCTGGATCACAGCTTAGCTCTGTATACACAGCCTCCTTGTCAAATCCCAATGCATTTGAATTGCATTGATCTAGACTTCTACTTTGCAGGTATTAAAACAAAAGAAGAAAAAGGATCAGGATCATGGTGAAGATCAGCACTTGACCATTCCTAGGTAGATCCCAGGTGTGTCCTCAGACCAAACCTCCAAAACCTATCTGCCACTGCTCCAGTGAAAGAACCTGCCACTAAAACCCTGCACAAAATATCACTGACATGCATGGCACAGTTTGCTCACCATGACATAAAGCCCAGCAGTGAAGAGAACAAAAGCCATGCTGGTCAGCAAAAAGGTAAGATGTAGGTAAGGGCATCAGCTAAAGCCTTATTTTATGAAGTTGCCCAATTCTGGCAGGCATCTTCTGCCTTTGCAGCTACACTGATTCCCATGTAGCAAGAGCCACTTCTTTATTTGTCAAACTAATTTGCTGGTGAGGATGTGAAGGACTGACAACCCTTTCCACACATGATGTGATACAGACAGGCACTAAACACAGCAGACTAGAAAAACAACACTGAAGAACATCTCCACCTTAAAGGTGCTATCGCACCAACAAAATATATAGCAGATCTGCATTGGCCCAGACCATTACTTTCCCTGGCAAGGACTTGGGGACAAAGCTCCTTAAAACAGTAGTAATCATATTCCACTCATGCTCCCTTTTACTGCTAGCTGTAAACTACCTCCACATGCATCATGGTTTTGCATCAAAATGTGCACAGACCAAGCCCATATCCAAAGGGACAAGGTAGATCCAATTTACAGCTTTGACAGGTCCGCGCACCCGAGGCAGAGCATGCAGGAAATAGCCTGACATCTCACTTGGAAAGCAGTTAAGACCTTGCTAGCAGAACTGGATGCACAACCACAACAGCCTCCCACAAAGACCCAGCAAAAGAGCAGGGAATTTGCTGTCCATTTTTCAAGAAACACAAGAGGCAGGTGGCACTCACCAGGGCACTACTGAGAATGAGAGGAGTCAAGTCTGATCCTGACTTGCAGCATCCCTTGGACAAGCCCAAGAGAAAGCAGAGATATGAACACACAGTATTGAGTTACTTTAGTATGAGATACCATGCTGAACATCACTCAGATTTTAGTGCATACGAGGCAAACTGCTTGGCAGATGAGGTTAAGAAATCCAAATTCAGTTTAGACTCATAAATTCTGTTTGCTACCAACCCAATATTAGTTGTTTGGGGTTTGGGTTTTTTCCCCCTTTTTAGCAGTTTTCTAATTTAAATGGAAAACCTAGGCCCATCCTGATGACAACTGAAAATATATTTACTAATATGCTGGTACTGTACTTCATCTGGATCTTTGTATGTCTCAAGTGGTAAGTCACTGCAAAATCTCTCTTGTCTCATTACAATCCAGAGTTAACACCCAGGCAAGATAATTGAAGAAAAATCAGAGAGCTCCAAAATATTGTTCTTCTCTACTTAGAAACACCATTATGTTGCACATACTCATACCATTCAAACTATTCTTGTCCTAAAGCTTTTGGCTACCAACAGCCTTTTTCCTTGCAGAATCAAACAAGGTTGCCATGAGTACACTACTAATGCAGGTTCCCAGCCAAAAAATTTTTACTCTCCCCCTCGTTCAGACAGATGACAAGCATACATGACTTAAGAGATGGTTTCAGTTACATGTGAGTTGTCACCTCCTCAATGAAAAACAGGCTCCTTCATTTCATTCCCACTAAGCGGTCTTGGCATTGCTCCTGAGAGAGCAGGTAACTGGCAAGAGCTCTGGAAGACCAGCAACAGAAAGGTGGGACAAACCAGAGAAAATGAGTGAGACAGCACTGTGCTTTTTCCTGCCACCTCTCAGAACAGCAGCAGCAATTTGCAAGAGGATAATTAACAGGATTGACTATTTACCTGAGGATGAATCTGTGGTTTATCACATGTAGCCTCAAAATCCAGCACTAAGAAGTAGTGATATCTCTGTGGAGGGAAGGATGACATTGCTGCCATGGAAGCTCCAAAGCCGTGGGACGCCAGTTTCCTGCTTACGATGGAGCTGTACTCTTTGAGAACACCAGCTGGGAGGAGGGAGCACACAGCTTGTCTTGCCCTTGGAAGTAAGTTTTGGGGAAACTTTGCTGCTCCAGTATGGAGGAGTGCTATCATTGAACATCCAGAGGCATCTGAAACTGAAGAGAGACTCATGTTACTCATGCAGACATACATCTCATCTCTGCTAGCATCTCTCCACTGTCCTCCTCTGACAGGGATTTCCTCTGTGCTTGCTGGTGGAGGTTCCAGCATCGGAAACCTGAAGTAACACAGTAACCTGCTCTAAGCACAACAGATGACATTTGGAGTGAGCTCAAGGTGTCCAGAATTACAGGCGACTGGAAGTTAACCACTGCAACAGTGGTTCTAAATTAAGAACTACGAGACAACAGTCATGGCTCCAGGCACCAGCATGCAAAGCTGAACCTTATCATAGCAGAACACAACACAAACCACATAAAACATAGAAAATCTATTCTAAACCCCACGGAAAGAGATGATCTCCAGAGATCCCTTCCAACCCCAACCATTCTGTGATATTTCTGAGGATGCCTTTTGTCTTTTCATGTACTTCTGATAAGTGGCAGGAATTAAATACAGCAATACATATATCAACACTACAACCCATCCAAGGAGCTTGGCCCTGAAACACCTCTTTAGTTGCACCAAAACCTCCCACTTCCATTACCAATTCATGTGTCTGGTGGCTGGAAGGCTCTTCCCCATGGGAAATTCTCATTTGCTCTGTGTATGAGGTTTCTCAGAGATGTGATTCTAGTGCTACACTCAATTTCTTACTTCAGGTAGCTCTCAGAGGATATTGGTTCAACAAACCCACACCCAGGGACTTCAGGAACTCTAAAATATAAGCAGGACTCTATAGGTTACAAGCTCCCTCCCAAAGAAACACCTCACCCAGCCATCACCTTCTGATGCTTCTATTTAACAAACGCTATGTAATAACTTATATTATCCATGTGAGTCTACCTAGATTCCCCCTTGTTTCTTCTTTAAAAACATTCCAGCAAAAACTCAACAGGACTGTCACTGCCAAAAGCAGATCAGCCTCAGGGCTGTTAATAGATTTATCGGGATGAGAGTTCAAGCCCAACTCATGGAGGTGCTATATAGCTGGGTACAGCGACCAATAGCAAAACAGGGAAACTGCAACAACCCAGTCTTCTTGAACAGGATAGGAGCACCCCCCCAACTGTGTGTGTGTGTGTATGTATATACACGCATCTTGCTACACAGAGATTTAAATCCATCCCTCCACCCTCACGGTTGGTCCTGCTGCTCAAGGCTCTGGGCAAGACCTCCATCCCACCATGTGCCTCCCATCCACATGGTTTCTGAGTCCTCCCTGTGCCTGCACTTGCTTTTGATACCACTGTGAAGGGCTGGAAGTGCCTGCTACGAGAGACAGATCCGAAATGGGTAAGGCAAAACAGAGGACTCATCATTGCCCACGAACAAAGTGGCTGTTTGCACAAAAGACAGCGTTTGCTCTCTCCCATCCGTTAGTCCATCAGGTAAATAATGCACGTGCCAAAACACACACTTAATGAGGTAAATAATATGCCTTGAATAACGGCTAAATCTGTATTTACCTGCGAGACCAGAGAAACTCGGAAGGACCAGATTAGGAGATAATTGCGGCTGAGCACGCTGTGTGCCTCGAGTAAACACGCATTTGGTAACCTTCCCTTTCCAAGGTTTTGAGTGAAAGGCAAAAATCAAAGGAGCTGAGATGTTTAAGACTGAGCCAGTGCCCACACTGCCAATTCCATGCGTAAATGCATCCCCACCTTGTGGTTTTCACGTTCTGGGGGGTGCTTGCTTTATTAAAGCAGTGTGCCAGGCAGCAGGTACCTGGAAAACTGAATACTCAAGATACAAAACCATAATGAAGAGCCCAACTTCATCTTTATCCTAAAGGGGCTCAGTTCTACTTATTGTTTTTCCATCTACAGCTTTTACTGTCATTAACAAAAGGCATTACAGCCCAAATAGAAGTTATATTCCCTTCTAACCTGCTCCAGATAACATACATACTTTATCAGATAAGAGATATTTAAGATAGATGTGCTTTAAACTACCAGCTATGAATCTGAAGGCACATCACAGCAAACATAATATCTCAGAACAAAGCAGCTTCTAAGTTAGTTGCAGTAAAACCTGGTCTTTAGCCTACTGCATAAAGTAAAACACACAGTTGGAGTGGAGGAGGCAGGCAGGCTCCAACCCCTATATCAAACACAGGCAATAAAACATATATAATCCACCCACATGCAGCAAGATCAGTACCTCTCTAATTTATCTTAACCGGCAAGACCAGGGCATCAGACATGAACCCCACAAATCTTCAGGCTGGTGCACACCATGCACAGTAGTGCAGAGGTTCCTGAGCCACTGAGCCACACAGCAAAGTTAAATCTGAGCAGGATTCAGGCTCGTCACCATGCAGACATGGCAGCACCACTCCAGACCCCGGCAGGTCTGGGTTCCACAGGTACCATGGCACATCAGCACAGGGAGTAACAGCCAATATCTAGTGCCTGTTTACATTACAACCTCTGCAGGTGTTCCATATCTAACAACAGGATCAGGCTCCCCATACTAAAATCAGCCTTCCTCCCTATTCTTCTGTGTAGTGCAGGGAGAAATGCTCTAAACAAAGGTGCACGAGTGGGGTATTGCATGCTGATTCCCCTACACAGATGGCATACAAATAAGGGCAACCCCACTACAAACTCTGCACCTTCAGCCAAATGAAGTTCTAACTGCATGTTTACCCAGACACTGGTCTAGGTGCCCTGGGAAGACCTCATATCATCTTCTTTGGCAAGGTCAGAGCATGAGATAGCTGGTGAGCAAACAGACTTTATTAGAAGTCATGTAAAGCATTTATAACGGCTAAGACAATGCAAAGCACTAGTAATTATCCTGTATTTTTTTCTAACAGACAACAATGCAAGCAATGCAGCTTCAATGCAGCTCTATCCATATAAATCCACATGTTCAGTGATTCCATTTCCAAGCCTATGTAAAACACCACATACATATTTGTTACGCACACAGGATCAGATTACAATCTCAGACAGGGCAAGCTGTCACATCTGGCATTCAGCACTACTAGGTTAATATTTCATATCACACAGCTCTGATTCCTTACACAGATACATATGAAACGTAATGGGACCATGAACTGAGGCTGGACCTCAGGAATTATTTTGACAGATTGTACACAGACCTAGGAAAACGCGACAGCACTTTATATTTGCAACACCCAATAACATGGGAAACAGCTTCATGTGGTGTGTTTCAGCTGGAAGATAAAGTTTGTGTTATGTGCTATATATCAGCATGTGCCACATGTGACACCATCTAATTGACAACTGTCTTTAAAAGTCATTAGAAAAAACATCTGATCTGGACATCAGTTACGTGCAGGTAACAGGACAAGCTCAGGCTGACC
Source organism: Nestor notabilis (assembly GCF_000696875.1). NCBI lineage: Eukaryota > Metazoa > Chordata > Aves > Psittaciformes > Psittacidae > Nestor > Nestor notabilis. The sequence goes on from NW_009919632.1 coordinate 123,524, forward strand.
ACAGCTCTTGTTTGTTTAGTGGTTCAAGAACATGATACTAAATCAAGACAGTTTTGACCATGAGCGAGTGAGGAAAGCCAAGAGAAAGGCAAGTGCCAGCTGCTGCCACCAGCTTCCCATGGGCCCCACTGAGTAGGAAGTGGAGAATCTGCACCAGTGGCCATCATGCTCCAAGCTTCCCACTGGGAAAGCTGCTTGGGGCAACCACAGGTGGCAAGGAACTCCTGCCACATGAAGAACACTGGTGACAAAAGCCAGCAGGGCACTGCAAGTGCTCTCTCCTACCTGCAGGACAGCCCCAGAGCCAGAGACATGCACCATGTGCAGAGGATTCAAATTCCTCAATGGATAATGAATTAGCCTATGAACTTGAGCTAATGGGCTCTTTGCACATAACATAATATTTACCTTTTACAACCACATCTAATTAAAGTATCTGGGAGCAAGAGAAGGCATGCATGACTTTAACAGCTTGCCTTTAACCCCAAAATACTCCCCTGCACTGTCCAGTTTGATAAGCTGATAAGGAAGGAGGCAAGAAGACAAAAACTTAAGTTCAGGTTGGAAGGGTGACCCAAGAAATTGTTTTATGAGAGCCTCCATTTACACATCAATTACTTTGTTACGGCAGTATATCCCCTCCAACATATTCAAAACCAAAAAACCCCGCACTAATCTAAATGACAAGACAAACTAAAATGAAAAAAATAAAAGCAAGCAAGCTTTGGGAGTTTCATGCTTCATTTTAATCCCTGTGCAAAGCCTGGATAGCGGCAGCTGTGACTCCTGGTCTCCTACAGACAACTGAACTCAAGGCTAGAGCAGCCAAAATCAATCCAAAATATAAGTCAGGTTTGTCTTACTTTATTAAATTATAGGGTCTTGTTTTATTAAATTATAAAGGATAAAAAGATAGGGTAATAAAGATGCTTTTTGTAGAACAAAACTGCATACATTTAGGAACACCTGGAACAGAGTATAACAAAATTCCATTTTGGTAGCTGTTCAAATGCATACTCAGAGGTCAAATGTGAGCCCATATTTCAGTTGTGTGAAGATTTAACTGAAGAACAATAGAGATGACTCCATAGATTTCTTTAAAAATCAACCTTAAGCTAGACCCAAGTATTTTATTATATGAACAACAGTCCAAAAATGACAGCACCTGGCTAGCCTGCGAGGCAGGAAACAGACTATGAACAAAAGCAGCTTATCCACTCTCATGATCCAAACTTGGGAAAAAAAACAACAAAACAAAACTAGAAAAAATACATAAAGTAAAACAAACAACAAAACACAAAGCTTTCAGAACCATTTTAATAATGTCACATAGTTTTAGACAGGTAAATTTGCTTCTTTACTTCGTTAACCTCATGGTATCATCCCTTGAACATGAATCCAGTATACTTCATGGTTCCATTTCCTTCACTTTTGGCTGGGTTTGTCTCTGGCACTGCTAAACAACCAAGCCTGTGTTTTGGAAAATTCATTACATACTTTTCCCAAGCATTGCCACAGGATGCCTATATGCTGTCCCATCATTACTCAGCTCAGATACAACTTGGCATCAATCATTTTGTTTTTACAGCGCTCCACAATCATACCCAGTCTCTTCCCACTAGAGATGAAGAGGTTCCTGTTCTCAAGAACTTACAGTCTAAAATTAGATGCAATACAACAAGTGAGGGTAAGAGCACAGAAGGATGAGGGTTACAGGAGCAAAGTCAGGCAACCACTCATCTGGGAGGTATTTGCATCTCAGTAGTTCAATTAAAAAACCCCAATTCACTCTATATAGGCACCAGCTTCCCTCTATATTTGCTATAATGGAGGAGATAAGTGAACATGGAAAGGGTTGACTAAAGGATGGAGGGTACTCTTGGGTTAAGGAAGGTCTCTCCCGTTCTTGAGCTCATTCTTCCCGCTGCATTCCTTGGCTGATATGTCATAGGCATCACCAGATATGTCAGCTATGTCACAGCACCAGAATCTCTTCCATTGTGACACCACAGACGCGATGGCTTGTGAGATCACAATGAGCGAAGAAGGCACTGATTAGTTAGGGAAGCACTTCCTGGGGCTATCGCACCCTATGAGGCTGGGAAACAAACACATCTCAGTTCACTTGACAACACAGTGAAACACACATGAGACTTCCACACATGAACTCATCCAAACAGACCAACCAGAAGCTGTCCCAAAGATGCACAGTACAATTCCACTCCAGTTTTATTAGGCCACCTCTGCCAGGCAACCCATTTTTTGTGACTGGTCTCCTAAGACAGGTTTTGCTGTGTATTTTTAATCCATCTCCAGGAGTAACTGTGGATAGGCAAATGGCTCTAAGTTGGAGTCTGAAGAAGTTCCACACAGTAAAGGACTGGTCACTTAGAGGAAATGTAGAGGAAGGAAACAACAAAAATTGAAACAAGGAAGCAACAACAGAGATGCATATGGAAAAAGAAAAGCTGCAGTGGAAGAGCAGATTTGGTATTCAGGAAAAGAACATTTGCAGAGGATCAGGCCAAGAACCCTTTGGTCCAGTCTCTGCATGGGAGCCATAAGAAAATGCTCCAGCCTGAAGCTACACAAAATGGGGTTAACCACAACAATATTTCCGGGAAACCAAAAGGAGACAGGCCTGTCCTTCCCTCTCCATCTTACTCTCCTGCTGATTACTTTACACCAGCTCCTGAGCTTGTCTGGCCCCTCTCTGAGACAATTCAACCTCAGGAACTTATAAAAGGACTAATGCAGCCAGAATAAAACACAATTAAAACAAGATAGTTTCCTGCTGGTTTAGTGGGATGAATCAGCTCAGGGACAGGCTGGGTGAGTGCCAAAGCTCAAAGGAGAGGATGGGCTCACACTGCCAGAAGTGGGAGGAAGATGAGCCATTAGGAGCTGTTGGTTGGCTCAGCCATTCACCAAGCCACATACTCAGAACAGGACAGACACGTGGGATGGCATGGCACTTCGCAGGAAATGGAGAAGATATCTGAGCTCTAGCAGCATAAACACATAAAAAGAAGCCCACCGGACCATCCTGTCTGAACCTCACATAATGCTGGCCATAAAGTTTCCACTTCATCACTCCTGAATTGCAACCAAAGGCTTGAACATCTTTCAGGAAAAGTTTCTGGCCTTGAATTGCAGCAGCAAGCATGGAGGCTCCCCACTGCCTTCAGACAGCTCATTCCAATGGTCAATCCATTCGCTGTCAAAAAATAACACATCTCAGTTTTCATTCAAACTTTCCCAGCTCTGGTCTTTGAAGCAAGTTCTGAAATTCACAGCAGAGCTCCTAGTGCCAGAAGTAAGAGATTTGTAGCTACTACGCTTCTAGTCAGTAAAAGCTACTATTACATATTGGCCTAATTTAGTGGAAAGGAGACATAGCAGGCCACCCTTTGTTTAATGGAATCTAGCATGCATAATTACTTGATTTTCATACACATGAATGCCACAGTTGTTCAAACTACTTCTACAGACATACACCTTCGTTATCTGAAGAATGAACTTGAAAGTTAACACCTGAGAGTGCCAAATGAATCTCAGCCTAGATTTGGGGAGAAAACACTTGCATTTCTCAATACACTGGTCACTTTTGATCTTCACAAATGAACTCCAGAAGTGTTAAAAGAAAGTCTGTACTCTGCCAAAACTCTGTCCTGGTAGACAGGCAAATGCTCCAAGCAGAGTAGCAGCTACAACGGGGCAGAGTTTCCAGACAACCCTATCTCAGTGAGCCTGGAAAACCAGCCAGGGAAGATGTTGAGCCTAATATTCAACCACAGAAAGAATATAACAATTGTAATAAATGCAGTTGAATTAAAAAAAAAAAACAAACAACTTTTTTTCTTGGGGTGGGTCAGAGTAAAGTATCTGCACAATGTATCTATAGAGAATACAACTTCTCAGACAGCATTTGGTCAGCACAGGTAACTTCTCTTAGGGGAGACGAAAGTTGTGAAATGGTATCGAGCAGCAAGAGCCAGCACCTCTGCTCTAGATTACACTTTTGAGAGCCAGAGCTTGTCCTCTTCTCCCCTCACATCCCTGTTTGCCATTGTACCATGCTGGTATGTTAGCTCAGCACTCCTGCAGTAAAACACTCAGGATGACCATTTTTAGCAAAAACACATGCTTCAGATCCAAGGACACACTTGTGATAAATGCATAGTTGCTTAATAGCCTTGAGTGTTCTCCTATAAACACAGCCACATGGACAGTCTTATGTATACTATTCACCTCAACTGTGTTCTACAGTCCCGTGGCCCTTGACTGGAGATGGCTACTGGACTGATACAGGGGCAGAGCCAAGTGCAAAAGCTTCACACATTTCAGCCTCATCCAAAGTTTAAGGGGAAAAAAAATCCCAAACAACAAAATAGGAAAAGAAAATAAAATGAATGCCTACCAAAGTTAGCAGAGCCAAAACAAGATAAGCACTGAAACAGCTGTGATGAGGCCTCCTAAAGGAATCAAACTGAAGTTGGGTATCTCTCAGCTGCAGGGCAGACACTTCAGATTAGTGCATACTCAATCCAAGGATTTCTTTATTTAGCATCAAGCACATAAACATCTTCTTTGTAATGCTGTAATGGGTTTCTCCTTTTGGATTTTGGTAACACTCAAGTCTGACTGGCTATACACACTAACTCAAAAAAAAAACCCCACCCCCCCCCGCCATCATTTGTGTAGAGAAACCCAAAGTTCAAGATGAACAAGAACTGTGAAAGGGCCACTCTTTGAAAGAAGACAAGCATTAAATTAACACACTATAAATTAACATGAAAATCCAGTTGCAAAAGCCAGAATTCAGTACTTGAAAAAAGAACCAAAACCATTTGAAATCAAATTTCCCGAGCCCACACACTGAAAAGTAACCAGCTGGACTTCTAACACACCACTTCAGAATAATTCATTCTTGGAAACACAAGTTCAAACATAAGCTTTTAACATGAAGTGATACGAGATGCTACAAGGCTGCAAGCAGCAACTAAAAGATAAAATAAGTTCCAGTTACAATCAAAAAAATGAAATATATAAAATCCTCAAACAACTAATAGCACCTGATGAGACACGTGCCATTGAGATGTACCTGCCCAGAGCCCTGTGCACCTCATCCTCCCCAATGCACAGTGCAAGCATTAACCTATTAGAAAATCTGCTGGTCCTTTGCATCGCAGCTGAAAGAATATGAAGAGTTTGGACTAAGCAGGAGCTGGCAATCCACCCACTTCTGAACCCAAAAGCTCAACAAGGAAAGCAGATAAGTAAAGAAGAAGTAAAACAAATGCCAGACTTATTAGCAAGCAGGCCAGCAATGATCATGTAAAACCACCAGACACAGGACTTGTGAAAGACAGAACGTAAGGAGTGAATGACAACACCTTTTCATACATCTCAGTTTAGAAGAAACACCTGTAACAGCACAGCAGCTTAGAAGAAACACCTGTAACAGTACCGCAGCAAGAAAAGAAGAAATTCCTACTGCCAGTCAGAAAACAAGTAAATAAACCCTGCACTTCTAAGCCTTCTCAAGTTTACTCCAGTCTCAAGATCCACGACAGGTGACAAGTTCAATCTCACAGCATAAAGAAATAGAAAAGAAAAAAAAAAAAAACCCCAACAAAAAAAA